>NW_025250830.1:0-2142 GCF_018294505.1 Triticum aestivum | reverse complement strand
GTGGTTTAAATGCGGATCTGGAGCTGGGCTTGATAAAGCCGACCTGTACTTCCATTGCGAGGGCTGCGATGTGTTCCTCAGTACAGAGGAAACGATCCATGTTTCCTTGAACTGTTATAACACCGCTTGGGCGTGGCATTTTTAGTTCTAGACAAGCGTAGTGCGGAAGCGCATTGAAGCGGGCAGACGATGTTCGTCCGAGCAGTATGTGATAGCCACTGCGGAAAGGGATGATGTCGAAGATCAAGTCTTCGCTTCGGAAGTTGTCCGGCGAACCGAATACGACATCCAATGTGATTGAGCCCGTGCAACGGGCCTCTACATCTGGTATTACCCTTTAAAGGATGTTTTAGTGGGTTTGATTCTTGACGAGTCAATACCCATTTTTTGGCTGTGTCCCGATTGGGTATGCCAAGCTTGGTTAAATTTTGATGCTTTCATGAAGGATAGACAACCAACGGAAGAGATTGTGGGATAATGCTCATGCATGGTACTTCATGAACTAATTCACTCCCCATACAAATCAATGGTGCTGAAAAGCAAAAACTTCCACCGACTAGGAATCCTGCAGCGATGAGTGTGACATTCAAGCAAGTAATGCCTCAAGAATCCACATACCAACAGAAATAAAACTACATAAACTTGAAAAGTTTTTTTTGGATTATGCCTTAGCATCAACGAGTGTGGCTGTTCTACACCCACGGACATTGCACCCCTACTACACCCATGATCGAAAACTTCGCAAAACAAATCAAAGAAATCCGAAACTTTGCAGATCCGACTAGTATCAAATATCAATACATATAGATGACCATATAGCAACGCCTTCAGGTAGGGAGCTAAACACAAGCATCATTGTTGCCGGGTCCAACCGTTGAAGTTCCGATATTGGGTTTTCACCCAGGAAAGAATGTCTCAGGAGTCTCCAAAGCAATGCCTTCAACAAAGAAATGGCACGTAGGCACCACTATTGCTAGCTTCAACCATCGAAGGCCGGACCTTGGGTCTTCACTCTGGAGCTGAAGATATGGGACTCAAAATAGCACTATTGAACCAAAGACATTGTGTGCTGCTCTCATGACTTTCCGAAGAAGATGATATTGTATAGAGGTGTACATCCACACAATGTGACCACGAGAAATTGAGATTTGGATCATTCCGCTACATACATGCCCGAAGAGAGCTGCATGATGCAAACCCCAGTCAAGGATGTACATACTACCAATCTAATGTGGTAGATTCGGACGGAATAAAGACATGACAAGCCAGAGCCGCATCCTGCCACTCTGTCATTGCATCACTTCCATAAGTCGTTGTTGCTGTTACAACGCCACTGCATAACCGACCTAGCCGTCGGGCGGTCCCGGGGGAGCCGCTACTTGTCGCACACTACAGGAATCGGCTACTTTGTCGTCTGCCACGGCGGACGGCAAAGGCATGAATGGCAGACGACAAAGGTCTTGTCCGCCGCGGACGGCAACAGGCTCCGGCAATGTAAGATCCGGCAAAGAGCTACTTTGCCGTCTGCTTTTGGCGGCTGACGGGAAAGGAGCCTTTGCTATCAGCACCGGACGGCAAAGAAAGCAGACGGCAAAATTTGCGCTGTTAGTCCGTTAGGTGGCTAACGACAGGCCTTTGCCGTCTGCGGCTAACGGCAAAGAAGCAAAGGTCTTTGCCGTCTGCCAGCAGATGGCAAAGTTTTTGCTTCTTTGCCGTCTGCCAGCAGATGGCAAAGTGTCCAAAGTGTCCAGATGCACAGACGGCAAATCTCCTTCTTTGCCATCTCTTTGATTTACAGTTTGTTCAGCAATTCATATTCATATGTATAGCGCATGCATATATCACAAATATCAACACAGACCACAGGAAAATAAGACAAGATCATCCATAAAAACATATATATCATACCACCTGTATCATAAAGTAAGACGAGATCACACAAGTGTCGACAAATAAGATCACAAAGGTTGGCCTCCACATAACACAAAACTTAGGTGAGCATCATGGGATCTAGCAGCAACAACACCTAACCTACTGGATGGACACTGCAGTCCAGACCCAACACCACAAGCACACTACATATTGATTTGCGACCGCGCCGGTGATGCAACCACCACAACCAAAATTAAAAAGGCAAGGGAA
>NW_025250829.1:0-2142 GCF_018294505.1 Triticum aestivum | reverse complement strand
CGGGGGGGCACATGGGCTGTAGGGGGTGCGCCTTGGCCTATATGGGCCAAGGGCACCAGCCCCAAGAGGCCCATGCGCCAAGGAAACTTGGGGAGGGAAGAGTCCTCAAAGGGGAAGGCACCTCCGAGGTGCCTTGGGGAGGATGGACTCCTCCCCCCCTCTTGGCCGCACCCCTTCCTTGGAGGAAGGGGCAAGGCTGCGCCTTCCCCCTCTCCCTTGCCCCTATATATAGTGGAGGGGAGGGAGGGCAGCCATACCTAAAGCCCTGGTGCCTCCCTCCCTCCCGTGACACCTCCTCCTCTCCCGCGGTGCTTGGCGAAGCCCTGCAGGATTGCCACGCTCCTCCACCACCACCACGCCGTTGTGCTGCTGCTGGATGGAGTCTTCCTCAACCTATCCCTCTCTCCTTGCTGGATCAAGGCATGGGAGACGTCACCGGGCTGTACGTGTGTTGAACGCGGAGGTGCCGTCCGTTCGGCACTAGGATCTCCGGTGATTTGGATCACGATGAGTACGACTCCTTCAACCCCGTTCTCTTGAACGCTTCCGCTTAGCGATCTACAAGGGTATGTAGATGCACTCTCCTTCCCCTCGTTGCTGGTTTCTCCATAGATAGATCTTGGTGACACGTAGGAAAATTTTGAATTTCTGCTACATTCCCCAACAGTACCTTGGTCGACAGCGCCAGATGAAGTCCTTGTGTGTTCCACATTTGAATTTTACCCGCATGCTTTGATGTATTCACTGGATCTGGATGACTGGACGCATGTCAACTTGGCACTGGAATTTGAATACATGTCTACATAGTAGCTACTCCATTGAATTTGTGCTGGATGTTGAGGGTCTTACCTGTGTTTCAACGAGAAGCACATAATGTATTCTGAATGCACAGGAAGCATGTCTTGCTATCCTTCAGCCATCAACTGGCAACCTTTCATGTCCTCTCTTTTTTCACATCGGTGAGAGGGATCAAAATCTGAACAAACCAGTGCCTGATAATAGGTCCTGAATATGGCATGGCCCATACTGAACTGTTGACCTGAACTAAGGCTGTTGATTAGTGCCAGAGCCTTATGATGCAAAGCGTTCCCAACACGTGGCGGCGAACCAACCGACACGAGGAAAAACAAAGCAGCACCATCATTGCCTCTTGCAATACATCCCCAATCACCGGCCCCATCAGAACATATCTTCACATATTCAGGTGGAGGCTGTGTCCATCCAACATCAGCCCCCCACGAGTGTAACCGATTCTGAACTGTTGATGTTAAGCATATACCTATAACTCCTTTGATGTATCTTCCGTCGCAGTGCTTCAGCAAACATGTTTCGCTTGCTTCCTTACCATCACATACATGGTAAGGAGAAAAGAATAGAGGGTGAAGGAGAAATGTTCAACCCCCAACTCCATCAGGAGCATGCGAGGACGGGAGCATGACCGCGACCACGCCCGACGCCGTGTGAGAACGCGGCCGCGGCCGCCCGGATCGGCCGCTCCGTCCACCTCCGCGACTGCCGCAACCGTCGCGACCGGATCCGGCCTCCCACGAGGCCGCAGCTCCTGGATCCGGCCTCCTCCAGCTCTTCCCTGCTCTCCTGCACCCGGGGTGTGCATGACGAGGGCATGAGATCCCAGCCGTGTTGGGCGCCTTCCCCGGCGCTGGCGACCCCTGCCCCGCCGCTCGCCGCATCCTCGGCCACCTGCGAGCTCCGGAGGCCCCTCCCTGCACCGCCGCTCGTCTTCTCTGAGCTAGAGACGCCACCACCTCGTCTGCTCCTAGCGGCGCCCTCTGTCCTGGACCTTCATATGCAGCGGACTCCTCCACCGCACGCCTTCAAGGTCTCTGTGGCCCCTCCGGAGCTCCTGCTTGAAGGGGCGCCGCTGCCAGTGGCGAGCCCCTACTCGGTCGTCACGGCCATTGCTGTCGGGGAGGAGCCCTCTCTTCCTTCAGCGCTTGCTCTGGCGCGGCCGGGCTCTCAGAGCTCCAAGGAGGTGCTCGCTCCCGACGTCATTGTGCGGGCCTCTCTACCTTCAGCACAAGAGCAAGGAGTTCATCATCAACGCACCATTTGTTACTTCTTCGAGAGTGGTGTCTCCTAGATTGGCTAGGTGTCACTTGGGAGCCTCCGACAAGATTGTGG
>NW_025250828.1:0-2142 GCF_018294505.1 Triticum aestivum | reverse complement strand
TTTATTGAATCTCGATCGTAGTGATACACATTTTCATGCCAGAATATATAAGATAGTAATGATAGTACCACTTACTTGTGGCACTGCCATGTAAGTCATATTGGTATAAAACGCATGAAGAAGCTCCATGTTGATGGATCTTTGGACTCAATCGTTTTTGAAAAGTTTGAGACATGCGAACCATGTCTATTGGTGTATACGCATGAAGACACCCCATACAGATGGATCGTTTGGACTCACTTGATTTTGAATCACTTGAGATATGCAAATCATACCACATGGGCAAGATGACTGAAAAGCCTCGTTTTTCAGTAAGATGGAACAAGATAGCAACTTGTTGGAAGTAACACATTTTGATGTGTGCAGTCCAATGAGTGCTGAGGCATGCAGTGAATATTGTTATGTTCTTACTTCACAGATAATTCGAGTAGATGTTGAGTATATTTACTTGATGAAACACAAGTCTGAATTATTGAATGATTCAAGTAATTTCAGAGTGAAGTTGAAGATCATTGTGACAAGAGGATAAAAGGTCTATGATATGATCATAGAGATGAGTATCTGAGTTACGAGCTTTGGCACGCAATTAAGACATTGTGGAAATTGTTTCACAATTAATACCGCCTGGAACACCATAATGTGATGGTGTGTCCGAACATCATATTTGCACCCTATTGGATATAGTGCGTACCATGATGTATCTTATCGAATTACCATTATCGTTCATGGGTTAGGCATTAGAGACAACCGCACTCACTTTAATAGGGCACCATGTAATTCCATTGAGACGACACCGTTTGAACTATGGTTTGGAGAAACCTGAGTTGTCGTTTCTTAAAAGTTTGGGGCTGCGACGCTTATGTGAAAAGGTTTCAGGTTGATAAGCTCGAACCCAAAGCGGATAAAATGCATCTTCATAGGACACCCAAAACAGTTGGGTATGCCTCCTAATTCAGATCTGAAAGCAATAGGGATTGTTTCTTGAATCGGGTCCTTTCTCGAGGAAAAGTTTTCTCGAAAATTGAGTGGGAGGATGGTGGAGACTTGATGAGGTTAATGAACCATTACTTCAACCAGTGTGTAGCAGGGCACAGGAAGTTGTTCCTGTGGCACCTACCCCAATTGAAGTAGAAGCTTATGATAGTGATCATGAAGTTTCAGATCAAGTCACTACCGTACCTCGTAGGGTGACAAGGATGCTACTACTTCAGAGTGGTACAGTAATCCTGTCTTGAAGGTCATGTTGCTAGACAACACTGAACCTACGAGCTATGGAGAAGCGATGGTGGGCCCAAATTCCGACAAATGGTTAGAAACCATGAAATCCGAGATAGGATCCATGTATCAGAACAAAGCATGGACTTTTGTGGACTTGCCCGATGATCGGCAAGCCATTGAGATAAATGGAGCTTTAAGAAGAAGACGGACGTGGACGGTAATGTCACCTTCTATGAAGCTCGACTTGTGGCGAAGAGTTTTTCACAAGTTCAAGGAGATGATTACGATGAGATTTGCTCATCCGTAGCGATGCTTAAGTCCGTCGGAATCATGTTAGCATTAGCTGCATTTATGAAATCTGGCAGATGGATGTCAAAACGAGTTTCCTTACCAGTTTTCGTAAGGAAAGGTTGTATGAGATACAATCAGAAAGGTTTTGTCGATCCTAAGGATGCTAAAAGGTATGCTAGCTCCAGCGATCCTTCCATGGACTGGAGTAAGCATCTCGGAGTTGGAATGTACGCTTTGATGAGATGATCAAAGATTTTGGGTTTATACAAAGTTTATGAGAAACTTGTATTTCCAAAGAAGTGAGTGGGAGCACTATAGAATTTCTGATGAGTATATGTTGTAAACATATTGTTGATCAGAAATGATGTAGAATTTCTAGAAAGCATATAGGGTTATTTGAAAAGTGTTTTTCAAGGGAAAACATGGATTAAGCTACTTGGACATTGAGCATCAAGATCTATGAGGATAGATCAAAACCGCTTAATGGTACTTTCAAGTGAGCACATACCTTGACATGATCTTGAAGGTGTTCAAGATGGATCAGTCAAAGAAGGATTTCTTGCCTGAGATGTAAGGTACGAAGTTAAGACTTAAAGCTCGACCACGGCAGAATAGAGAGAAAGGACGAAGGTC
>NW_025250827.1:0-2142 GCF_018294505.1 Triticum aestivum | reverse complement strand
TACGCAAATGAGAGCGAGAAGAGAAGCAAACACGGTCAGAAGCTATACAGATCAAGAAGTGATCCTAAAACTATTTACGTTCAAGCATAACACGAGACCGTGTTCTCTTCCCGGACTCCGCCGGAAAGAGACCATCACGGCTACACACGCGGTTGATTCATTTTTATTAAGTTAAGTGTCAGGTTTTATACGATCGGATATTAACAAATTCCCATCTGCCCATAACCGCGGGCACGACTTTCGAAAGTTCAAAACCCTGCAGGGGTGTCCCAACTTAGCCCATCACAAGCTCTCACGGTCAACGAAGGATATTCCTTCTCCCAGGAAGACCCGATCAGACTCAGAATCCCGGTTACAAGACATTTCAACAATGGTAAAACAAGACCAGCAAAGCCACCCGATGTGCCGACAAATCCCGATAAGAGTCGCACGTATCTCGTTCTCAGGGCAACACCGGATGAGACATGCTACAAGTAAAACCAGACCTCGAGTTTCCCCGAGGTGGCCCTGCAGGCGGCTCGGTTCGGACCAACAGTCAGAGGAGCACTGGCCCGGGGGGGTTTAAAATAAGATGACCCTTGAGTCTGCAGAACCCAAGGGAAGGTATATGGTGGTAGGTAGGCAAATGGTAAAACCAAGGTTGGGCCTTGCTGGAGGAGTTTTATTCAAAGCGAACTGTCAAGGGGTTCCCATAACACCCAACCGCGTAAGGAACGCAAAATCAAAGAACATAACACCGGTATGACGGAAACTATGGTGGCAAGGGTGGAACAAAACACCAGGCATAAGGCCGAGCCTTCCACCCTTTACCAAGTATATAGATGCATTAAAGTAAACAAGATATAATAATGATATCCCAACAATATCCATGTTCCACCAAGAAACAAACTTCATCTTCACCTGCAACTAACAACGCTATAAGAGGGGCTGAGCAAAGCGGTAACATAGCCAAACAACGGTTTGCTAGGACAAGATGGGTTAGAGGTTTGGCATGGCAATATGGGAGGCATGATATAGCAAGTGGTAGGTATCACGGCATTGCAATAGAGCGAGCAACTAGCAAGCAAAGATAGAAGTGATTTCGAGGGTATGGTCATCTTGCCTACAAAGTTCTCCGAGTTGACGTAAGCTTGATCCTCGTAAGCGTACTCAACGGGTTCCTTGATCACGAACTCGTCTCCCGGCTCTACCCAAGGCAAGAACACAAGCAAAGGAAATCACAATCAATCACAGTGCAATGCACAAGCAACATGATGCAAAACATGACATGACATGCGGGATGTGATATGCAATGCATATGCGTGATCCGAAAGGAAAAGGTTGAAACAGGCCTCAACTTGGCAAACCAAGTATGCCGCTGGAAAGATGAGTTGATTTAGGTCGAAATTGATATAAAGATCACCGGAATCGGATGCATGGTTTGCAAATGGCAAGCAAAACAAGAATGACACAATCCTGCGATTAACAGCACGATGCCATCTAGAAAGCAACGAGAAACTAAGCTACTGCACCCCAACATAGCAACAAAGCACATGGCAGTGATCTACTCAAGATGCTTGACAAAAGATGAACACTTAGCTACGGCTAAAACACACAAGAGCAGGTTCAAACAAGCATGAAAAAAATGCAAAAAATATCAGCTTCACAGACTTACTGAAAATACTAACATGTCAGGAATTAATATCAGGAAGCAATGTTTAGAGCAAGATAACAACATGCTACAGGAACAGAACATAGCAATACAAGGCATGGCATGAATCTACTCAAAGCATAGAACAAAAGTCCCTTACTGACCATAAGCCCAAAAGGATCAGAAGATATGATGGCACCCATGTAAACATAGAAAGTTTCGTTAACAGATTCAGACTTAGCAGAAAACTGGGCATGGCATAAACAGAATTACGAAGGCCTCTTTGCGAGCTCGATTCACTCACCACAAGATATTTCATGACAAGCTGAGCATACTACCAGCAAGAAGACATGATCATGAAGCTAACCAAAGCAAGACCAAACTCATAGCATGCATGGATCAACTACAACAACCTTGACAAAGTTGAGTAACACGTAAACAATCTGCTAGGAACATTTTATAGCAAAAGTAGAGCAAGATTGAGTCATGCTAGGGCACTCCATAAATGCAAA
>NW_025250826.1:0-2142 GCF_018294505.1 Triticum aestivum | reverse complement strand
CACCCCGGTCATGGTACTTTTCGCGAGGGAGGGGTGATGAAATATACCCCCGATAACTTTTATGTGCATATCACAGTAACTCACACATAGTAGACGTCATAACTAATGTACCCCAGTCTTGATAAATTTTGGTGACCGGAAGGGGGGAGGGTGGTTGATGCAATATACCCTTGGTAACTTTTTGTGTGAATAACATGATAACTCACACATTGCAGACCTGGTAACTTATGTGCCCCAGTCCTGATAACTTTTGGCAACATTGATGACGGGTGGGGAGGGTTGTTATTGAAATATACCTCTGGTAACTTTTATGTCAATAGCATGGTAACTCACACATCATTGGCCTGATAACTACGGTATAACCAACGCGATAACTTAAGACCCGAATAAAAAGTTATTGAACATACCCCAGTTACTTCTGTGCAAATAGCACGGTAATGTATGCATCCGAAGCTGATAACTTAGGTATAAATACCACGGTAAATTTTACTCAGGGGAAAGAAGTTGTTGAGACACATCTCCGGTCACTTCTGCATAAACAACATGTTAGTATACATATAACATAAATGATAACTTTATAGTAACTATTGACCAAAAAACTGATCAAAACATGCCAACATGAGATCTAGTTTCGAAGTTTTCATCACGATGGATTTTTTATGTGAAAATGATTTTTCAATAAAAAACGACAGTTTGAGCTATAAAACATTTTACAGTTTCAAAATAGCGAGAATTTACAATGACATCAGGTTTCCCGTGCTCTACTGCATTTGCATGTGGAGAGAATGTTGGAGGAGCCATTTTTATACCCCGGTAATTCCTATGTAAACATGACGATAACTTATATACCACAGATATGATAACTTACTTAGCATGGGGCTGGTAACTTTTGACCCAAAAAAAAAGTCGTCGAAACATACCAAAATGGAATCTAGTTTCAAAGGTCTCGTCGCGATCAATCTTTTATGTGAAAACGGTTTTTCAATCAGAGCGACGGTTAGAGCTACAAAACATTTTGAATTTTTGAATTCGATGGAATCTCTGCTGACATTATCATTTTTGTCTTATATGCATGCATGCAACAATTAAGGAAAAGAATTCGTGTGCATTCTCAATTTTTTTTCCAAAGAAACCAACCTCATGCATGCATGCACCTATTTTTGATGAATAGAGAAAAACTCGTCCAGATCTGTTGCTAATGTTTCGAACGGTCGGACATTAGCACAGTCCTATTTTCTTCACATGTATACTGTACCTACATGTTCTTCAAGAAAAAAAAACTAGTACAACAAACTTTTCAGAATGATTTACTGATTGTAGCCACAGTTTCAGAGCTTCCAGTTCTTTTTAAAGAGAATGTCCATGCATGGTAGAAAAATATTTAATTGCCGGTAAATAGTTGTAAAGCAGTTTTATAATTCAGATAATATTTACAATACTATGGCCGTCTACAAATGCAAATAAAGGGAAGCGCGCCATAACCCAAATATTCATGTTTTTCTCAAACACGAAAGAAAAACCTCAGAAAAAGCAAGTGACGCATGTACAGTTTGTAAATTAATGGTCTTAGCATTGTGAAATAGTATGGCAATCTCAAATAAAAATAATGATCGAAGGTTGATGTACAGTTAAAGGCTACCTATCTCATAATGTAGCGTGAGAAAACACCTGGTTAATTGCAGCCAAACCAGAAACAACATAGTCTCTTATTTCTCCCTTGTCCAACTTCGCGAAAATAACGCTACATGTCACTTGTACGAGAAGGCTGACGCTACGGCATCGTAGACATCCGACTGTGCATGGTTCTAAGTTGGAATAAGCAACCGAACTACTGATCGAGGCCATTAGGCCAACTCCAACACAGGTACACAAACATGCTTCCGTTTTGTCTATTTTTTGCCCGTTTAGATCGGCCACGTGGACATGATTAACCGTTTGCATTCCTACACCCGTAGGTGCGACCAACGGGCCAAACACATTTCACACAGTGCATAATTTAAATTTAAACTTAAATTTAAAATATATAATATTAATTCTGGAAGTCCTCGTCCCCTTATCAAACTTAAACTTAAACTTAAGAAAACATGAAAAAACCCTAAATCTTCTTTCTAGTCTCAGCTGTTGCGGTCGTTCGCATCCATG
>NW_025250825.1:0-2142 GCF_018294505.1 Triticum aestivum | reverse complement strand
CCAAAGTGTCCCATTAATCCTCCTCCATGCGCCTCCTGCAACAACAAAAGACGAACGGAGCTAGCTGGAATGCATAGCTTGTTAGCACGAAACACAAATCCATCGTTAACAACAAACTTGTTCCACATTCTTCCTTCTTTACAATTCTGCATTACATCTTTAAAATCAGCATCATGCACATATTGATCTTTGATGGTCTCCAAACCAAATATTTTGAAGTCAAGTTGCGAAAGCATAGTATAGCGACGAGACAATGCATCAGCAATAACATTTTCTTTTCCCTTCTTGTGTTTAATGACATAAGGGAAAGTCTCAATGAATTCAACCCATTTAGCATGTCTACGATTCAGTTTAGCTTGACTTTTAATATGTTTCAAAGATTCATGATCAGAATGTATAACAAATTCTTTGGGCCATAAATAATGTTGCCATGTTTCTAAAGTCCGAACAAGAGCATATAATTCTTTATCATAAGTAGAATAATTCAGACTAGGCCCATTCAATTTTTCAGAAAAGTGATGAGGACATGACTACCTTGGATATGACCAAAAATATTGCATATATGCATATTTCTCAGGTGATTTCTAGTGCAAACTATTCAATAATCTATTTATGTTATCCAAAACAAAAATACTTCACACACTTTTGTGTTTTGTCTAATTGCAGGTGTATGGGACATTTGTACAATCCACATATGAAGATAAGGAAGAAAGATATGTTTATTTGCTGTCCAAAAAGTTCTCTCACGTCACTTTTGGCCCAAGAGAAGATAGAGTCCAAGTCTCTCACGTTCTGGATTCAGATTCGGACTGCACAGACACACCTGACTCAAAACGCACACAAGTTTTTCATACGGACTCCGAATTGGGTGATTTTTTTTGTTGGAAACTAGATTTCGTGCACTTTCCAACCCAATAGGAATCACCTTCAAATTCATCCGGAGCGCTGAGTTGTGGACGAAACAATCTGATGCTGCAGCAGAATCCGAGTCAAACTATAAGTCCAAAGGTGTTACATCACCTCCACTTGGGCCCATTGGCCTTGTACGACCTAGATTTAGTTTTAGGCTGCCTTGGGACGTCCTCCCACCTCCTTGGCCGCCACCCCTTGCTCCTATATAAGTAGATCCATCTAGTAGCTTTTCCTTGGGATTTGTTTAGTTAAAAGTTAGCCATTGCAACTTCGTGTACTTCGTTTGTGTCCAACGACCAGACCAAGACTGCTTATGGATCCCCACCATTATCAATACCTCATATATATTTGCAATATTCAGATTGCTTTATCATATTCTTGCTCGTTCTTCGATTGCTTGCAGGAATAGACCTTCGTGGTCAGGCTGACCGTGCTTCCGGCATCGTCAGTAACCTCAGGAGATTGGTTTAGCGATTGCTAAGGCGCAACGTCGTGCACGTTTGTAGTCAGATCGTCAAAGTCGTCTCCACCAAATCGATAGTTATCATCTCATCGAAAGATCGGGACACCCCGCCTCTATCAAGTGGTATCAGTTTTCAGGTTGCTCGGTGAGAATTTCCAGTTTTTCCTAGATTAGATTTTTTTTCTTACCTATTGTCCAAGAAAAAGCCACAAAAAAAAGTTAGATCTGTTGATAGAGGCGAGGGTCCCGATTTTTCGATGAGATGATGGATATCGTTTGGTGGAAGTCGACTTTGACGATCCGACTACGAACGTGCGAGGACGTCGCGCCTTAGCAATCGCTAAACCAACTCCGAGAGGTTATTGACCACGCCGGAGCACGATCAACCTGACCACGAGGGTCTGTTTCCTGCGAGCAAACGAAGAACAAGCAAGAAACTAAGATTGCAATCTGGATATTGCGAATATAAGATGAAAGCTTTATTGATCAAGGTGGGGTTCTGTGACGCCTTTGTCTGGTCGTTGAACACAAACGAAGTACGCGAAGTTGCAGCTATGGCGAACTTTTAATCTAAACAAAACCCAAAGTCTAAACGATGCCCTAAGGGCTGTATATATGGAGGAAGAGGGGGGAATTTCGTGGCCCTTGGTGGAGGGGTCCGAAATCAACCCTTATCTCTTGTTTCCCCACACATACGGACTCTAAAAATAGCCTATACTTATGTATTTCGAAATTACATGGGCCTGGCCCAATAATAAGGTGACGCA
>NW_025250824.1:0-2143 GCF_018294505.1 Triticum aestivum | reverse complement strand
TCGTTCTAAGTAAACAAGATGCATAAACATGATAAACATCACATGCAATCAAATAGTGACATGATATGGCCAATATCATTTTGCTCCTTTTGATCTCCATCTTCGGGGCCCCATGATCATCATCGTCACCGGCATGACACCATGATCTCCATCATCATGATCTCCATCATCGTGTCTTCATGAAGTTGTCTCGCCAACTATTACTTCTACTACTATGGCTACCGGTTAGCAATAAAGTAAAGTAATTACATGGCATTCTTTAATGACACGCAGGTCATACAATAAATAAAGACAACTCCTATGGCTCCTGCCGGTTGTCATACTCATCGACATGCAAGTCGTGAATCCTATTACAAGAACATGATCAATCTCATACATCACATATATTCATTCATCACATCCTTTGGCCATATCACATCACATAGCATACCCTGCAAAAACAAGTTAGACGTCCTCTAATTGTTGTTGCATGTTTTACGTGGCTGCTATGGGTTTCTAGCAAGAACGTTTCTTACCTACGCAAAACCACAACGTGATATGCCAATTACTATTTACCCTTCATAAGGACCCTTTTCATCGAATCCGTTCCGACTAAAGTGGGAGAGACTGGCACCCGCTAGCCACCTTATGCACCAAGTGCATGTCAGTCGGTGGAACCTGTCTCACGTAAGAGTACGTGTAAGGTCGGTCCGGGCCGCTTCATCCCACAATACCGTCGAAACAAGATTGGAATAGTAACGGTAAGCATATTGAACAAAATCAACGCCCACAACTACTTTGTGTTCTACTCGTGCAAAGAATCTACGCAATAGACCTAGCTCTGATACCACTGTTGGGGAACGTAGCAGAAATTCAAAATTTTCCTACGTGTCACCAAGATCTATCTATGGAGAAACCAGCAACGAGGGGAAGGAGAGTGCATCTACATACCCTTGTAGATTTCTAAGCGGAAGCGTTCAAGTGAACGGGGTTGATGGAGTCGTACTCGTCGTGATTCAAATCACCGGAGATCTTAGTGCCGAACGGACGGCACCTCCGCGTTCAACACACGTACAGCCCGGTGACGTCTCCCACGCCTTGATTCAGCAAGGAGAGAGGGAGAGGTTGAGGAAGACTCCATCCAACAGCAGCACAACGGCGTGGTGGTGGAGGAGGAGCGTGGCAATCCAGCAGGGCTTCGCCAAGCACCACGGGAGAGGAGGAGTAGGGAGAGAGGTAGGGCTGCACCAAGAGGGAGAAGTTCTCATGTGTTATGGGCAGCCCCAGGCCTCTATTTATATAGGGGAGAAGGGGGGTTGCGCCCCCTTTAGGGTTTCCCACCCCAAGGGGTGCGGCCAGCCCTAGATGGGACTTGGGGAGGCGGGCAAGAGGGGGAGAGAGGGGAGGCGCCCACTAGGTGGGCCTTAAGGCCCATCTGGACTAGGGTTTGCCCCCTCCCACTCTCCCTTGCGCCTTGGCCCCTTGTGGGGGGCGCACCAGCCCACCTAGGGGCTGGTCCCCTCCCACACTTGGCCCACGCAGCCTTCTGGGGCAGGTGGCCCCACTTGGTGGACCCCCGGGACCCTCCCGGTGGTCCCGATACATTACCGATATCGCCCGAAACTTTTCCGGTGACCAAAACAGGACTTCCCATATATAAATCTTTACCTCCGGATCATTCCGGAACTCCTCGTGACGTCCGGGATCTCATCCGGGACTCCGAACAACATTCGGTAACCACATACAAACTTCCTTTATAACCCTAGCGTCATCGAACCTTAAGTGTGTAGACCCTACGGGTTCGGGAGACATGTAGACATGACCGAGACGTTCTCCGGTCAATAACCAACAGCGGGATCTGGATACCCATGTTGGCTCCTACATGTTCCACGATGATCTCATCGGATGAACCACGATGTCAAGGACTCAATCGATCCCGTATACAATTCCCTTTGTCTAGCGGTATTTTACTTGCCCGAGATTCGATCGTCGGTATACCGATACCTTGTTCAATCTCGTTACCGGCAAGTCTCTTTACTCGTTCCGTAACACATCATCCCGTGATCAACCCCTTGGTCACATTGTGCACATTATGATGATGTCCTACCGAGTGGGCCCAGAGATACCTCTCCGTTTACACGGAGTGACAAATCCCAGTCTCGAT
>NW_025250823.1:0-2143 GCF_018294505.1 Triticum aestivum | reverse complement strand
CTCGAGAACTAGCAAAAATCATTGGAGGGGTTGAGAGATAGCAAGCTCGAAGAAGGTCAAAAATGGGGGCAAACACGAGCTAAAGGGGTAACAACCATTGGGGAAAAAGACCCCCTTTTATAGGAGGTGGAAAATCCAACAGTTATGCACACAGCCCATGCACAAGCGGTACTACCGCTCCAGAGAGCTGTACAACCGCTCAGACGGTAGTACCCGCAGAGCAATGCAATGGCGTGGAGCCACATAGCGGTAGTGCCGTTGGAGCAGTACTACCGCTAGGGTTGGAGCTTAGGAGCCTACAGAGGCAGGGCAGGAACAGGGGATTATGGCAGTACTGTAACAACGGTACAATCGCTTGATGTGAGCGGTACTACGGCTTATAATTCATAGTGTTGCGCACCCACTACCTCCCTGCTACTTGTGAGATGCGTTGGGATATCCCTGAAGAGGAGAGGATGATGCAATACAGTAGAGATAAATATTTCCCTTAGTTAAGAACCAAGGTTATCAATCCAGGAGAAGAACCACGCAACACCTCGTTAGTAGCACCTACACACAAAATAATAAATCCTTGCACCCAACGTGAACAAGGGATGTCAATCCCTCATGTTACTTGCAAGATTAAATTGTATAGTAATTGATAGATAGATTGAACAAAAATACAAAATAAAATGAATAAAGTAAAATTGCAACAAAGTATTTTTAGGATTTTAATATATGATAAAAGTAGACCCGGGGGCCATAGTTTTCATTAGAGGCTTCCCTCCTAAAAATAGCATACGGTGGGTAAACAAATTACTGTTGGGCAATTGATAGAAAAAAATCATGACGATATCCAAGGCAATGATCATGTAGATAGGCATCACGTCCGAGACAAGTAGACCGAAACAATTCTGCATCTACTACTATTACTCCACACATCGACCGCTATCCAGTATGCATCTAGAGTATTAAGTTCATAAAGAATGGAGTAATGCCTTAAGCAAGATGACATGATGTAGACAAAGTAAACCCACGTATAAATAGACCCCATCTTTTTATCCTTAATGGCAACAATACAAATACGTGTGATGTCCCTTTCTGTCACTGGGATTGAGCACCGCAAGAACGAACCCATCACAAAGCACATCTCCCATTGCAAGAAAAATCAATCTAGTTGGTCAAACCAAATCAATAGACTGGAGAGAAATACAAAGCTATAACAATCATGCATAAAATAGTTCAGAGAAAACTCAAATAATATTCATGGATAATCTGTCATAAACTCACAATTCATCGGATCCCAACAAACCCACCGCAAAAAGTGATTACATCGAATTGAACTCCAAGAACATCGAGGAGAATATTGTATTGAAGATCATAGAGAGAGAGAGAGAGAGAGATAACCATCTAGCTACTAACTATGGACCTGTAGGTCTGTGGTAAACTACTCACACATCATCAGAAGGGTAGCAAGGTTGATGTATAGCCCCTCCGTGATTGATTCCCCCTCCGGTAGAGTGCCGAAAAAGGCCTCCAGATGGGATCTCGTGGTACAGGAACTTGCGTCGACGGAAAAATTATTTCGTGTGGATCTCTGTTTGTTTCCCGATTTTAGAGAATTTATAGAGGCGGAGTTAGGTCAAACAGAGCCATGTGGGCCCCATGAGCCACCGGGGCGCGCCCTGGTGCCTCGTGGGCCACTGCTCCATCTTCTGGCCCTCTCCCGAAGCTTCCAGGGTCTCTTATAACCAGAAAAAAAATTGCCAAAAAGTTTCATGGCATATGGATTTCGTTTGGTACTGATATTCTGAAAAACCAAAAACACGCAAAAAAACAACTAGCACTAGGCATTAAGTTAATAGGTTAGTCCCAAAAAATGATATATAATTGCATGTAAATGCATATAAAACATCTAAGATTGATACTATAATAGCATGGAACAATCAAAAATTATAGATACATTGGGGACGTATCACGCACTACCACCGCTGACAGTGAGACGAGTCCGGAAGGGAGCGGAAGGGGGCTTTAGTGGGTGGGCGGTACTACCGTTCCACTACCGAGCAAACCCGACACGAAATTCGAGTCCCCTGAAGCAACGGTAGTACACGTGTATTGGACAACGGGACCGGTACTACCGCTGGAGCACAGAAGAATCGTT
>NW_025250822.1:0-2143 GCF_018294505.1 Triticum aestivum | reverse complement strand
TCCAGGCGGACTGCGCCGGGCCTGGTGACTCGTATTACCCGATAAGGGCCTTCCCACTTTGGCGTCAACTTGTTGGTATTCTTGGCCGACTGAACGCGCCGAAGAACAAGGTCGCCTTCCTCAAAGCTTCGGGCATGAAGCTTGCGGCTATGGTAGCAACGCAAGGCTTGCTGGTAGCGTGCTGCTCTCACAGCCGCCCGAAGAGGATCTTCCTCAAGGAGTGTTGCGTCATCTTGTCGCAATTGCTCTTGCTCAAGCTCGTC
Organism: Triticum aestivum; assembly: GCF_018294505.1. NCBI lineage: Eukaryota > Viridiplantae > Streptophyta > Magnoliopsida > Poales > Poaceae > Triticum > Triticum aestivum. The sequence continues at coordinate 1,880 of NW_025250822.1, read as the reverse complement.
GTAAGCGAGCACTCGAGGTGACCCGTATGTGAGTTCTGTGGGGAGAACTGCTTCTGCCCCGTATACTAGGGCAAAGGGTGTCTGGCCGGTGGCTCGATTTGGCGTCGTCCTGATCGACCAAAGAACCGCCGGCAACTCATCGATCCAGCGCTTTCCACTCTTGTGCAGCTTGTCAAAAGTCTTTGTCCTCAGGCCTCGCAACACTTCAGCATTTGCCCTCTCCGCTTGGCCGTTACTCCATGGGTGTGCCACGGAGGCAAAACAGACCTTACTGCCAAGGTCTTGGATGTATTGCATGAAGGTGTGGCTTGTGAACTGCGTGCCATTGTCGGTGATGACTCTGTTTGGCACACCAAAATGGCAGACTAGTCCCTTGAAGAACTTGACGGCTGACTGTGCTGTCACCTTCCTCACTGCTTCCACCTCCGGCCACTTTGTGAACTTGTCGATTGCAACGTACAAGTATTCAAAGCCCCCGACAGCACGGGGGAAGGGGCCCAGTATGTCGAGCCCCCAGACCGAAAATGGCCAGGTGAGAGGGATTGTCTGAAGGGCTTGAGCTGGTTGATGAAGCTTCTTTGAATGGAACTGACACGCTTCACACTTGGTTAGTAGTGCCGTTGCATCCTCGAGGGCAGTGGGCCAGAAGAAACCCTGCCGGAACGCCTTGCTGGCAAGGGCCCTCGACCCTATCTGGGAGCTACATATGCCTCCATGTATCTCCGCCAACAGCCCCAGTCCTTTCTCCCGGGGAATACACTTCAATTTCACACCGTTCGGTCTCTTTCTGTATAGGACGTCATCGACAAACTGATACATAGCAGACCGACGGGATACTTTCTCCGCTTCTTCCTGCTCCTCAGGAAGCTCCCCTGTTTGGAGGAATCAGACGGTTTGCTGCGCCCATGCCGGAGCCTGGGGCTCGACGGCAAGGACCAAAGGCATTTCTTCTGCCATGGGAGCGGCCGTCTCTACGGCCAGGGCTTGACGGCCTGCCGGAGTCGGTCGCTCCTTGGCAGGCTCAGGGCCCACGGCAACACCCTTGCCGGTGGCCCCTGGGGGCTCGGCGGGAAAGTACTTGCCGGGGCCTGATTTTCTCTGCTTGTTCTGCTCCGTTGGTGGTTTGACGGATGGTCGAGTCAACCGAAGCAAAAAGGTACCTGGTTCCACAGGTAGCTTGAATGCAGCGCGCTTTGACAGGTAGTCAGCAATGTCATTCTCCGCTCGGGGAACGTGCTCCGCTTGTATACCGTCAAAGCACTCTTCCAGCTTCCTCACCTCATCTACGTAGGCCTCCATCAACGGGCTCTGATAATCCTTGTTGACTTTTCTAACGACAAGCTGTGAATCACCCCGGACGATGAGCTTTTTTACTCCGAGGTCTGCCGCGATCGTGAGACAGGCAAGCAATCCCTCGTATTCAGCAGTGTTGTTGGTGGACATCTCCCTGGGAAAGTGCATCCAGATTACATAATTCAGGTGCTCTCCGGTGGGTGCAACGAGCAGCACACCAGCACCGGCGCCTTGCAGCGAGAAAGCTCCGTCAAAGTACATAATCCAGTCGCGAGTGGTTTCCTTGCTGGGGAGAGTGGTCTCCTGGATCTCTTCGTCAGGCGTTGAGGTCCATTCTACAATGAACTCTGCCAGGACTCTGCTCTGGATGTTTTAAGTACTTTCAAACTTCAACCCAAAGCTTGACAATTCCAAGGCCCACTCCACAATCCTTCTGGTTGCGTCTGGGGTGTGCAGTATCCGTTGCAACGGGAGGCGGGTGACGACGGTGATCTCGTGGGCTTGGAAGTAATGACACAGCTTCCTCGAGGCCATAAGGAGGCCGAAGAGCAATTTCTGCACACCGGAGTACCTTGACCTAGCCCCCT
>NW_025250821.1:0-2143 GCF_018294505.1 Triticum aestivum | reverse complement strand
TAAAGGTACTTTGAACGCTGTGTCCGGAGAAATCGAAGCTCCCTCCTCCCACGAGGGAGATGAAGACGAAGAGGAGGAGGAGGCAGAGAGCGATTCTCCCCTTAATGGGAGGAAGAAGAAAAGGGCGGCCTCCATAGATCCGAAGGCAGAGGCGTCCAAGAGAGGGAAGATATCCCGCTCGGACGGCTCAGATTCAGATGCCGAAGCCATCCCAGAGAGGCACCCAAGGGTGAAGCCCCTAGCCGAATCGAAAGTACCCAAGGACGCTTTACATATATTCGGTCTTTCATGATTGTAGGATAACATATTATATTGCATGTTTCAGTCCGGCCGTGACCTCCCCCAACAATCATCATCTGAGGGGAACTCTTTAGCACCGGAGATGGTGGAGAGCGAGATGCCTCCGCGAGCCTCTCCGCCAACCACCGCGGATGACACCAAGGTGTTGTCCCAAAGGACCTCTTTCATTCATAGAAAAGTGCGGGAGGTCGCCAAGACGGCGCCAGAGGGTAATGCCTCAGCTGCCGAGAACATGGGGGTGCAACCGCCATGGAGACTAATGACGGGGGCCTGACTAGTCTGGCCCCCAGCCGAACACAATTCCGGAGACCCATGTGGCTCCGGAATCGAGTGAGCAACCCCCTTCAAAGGAGGGGGGAGCGCCAACTCTTGCGGCGACCTCCACTAATCCGGAGGCGCCAAACACTTTGATGGAGGCACTGCGACGTGCTTCCATCATGGAGGAGCACCGCACCCTGATGGGTGTGGTGGTTGAGAAGGTTCAGTCCGCCAAGAGCGGGCTGAACGAAGACTTCACTAGCCTACTAACAGGCTTTGAGGTATGCGATGTAATTTTCTTAGCTGCTTTTCATATAAAAAGTATGCCTGTGTATAGATAGTAGCCCTTGAGACTCTGTTTGGTTTTTAAAAAAAATCCGAACAGAGGATCAAATAATAATCACAGGAGGTAACGTACTCGTCTATTGGTAAACAGGCTTCCCTGTTGGCGGCGACTGCCCAGGCCACTGAAGTTTCCAAACTCAAGCAGAAGCTGAAGCTAGCCAATGATGATATCATCCGCATTAACAAGCGGTTCGACGAGGCGTAAGGTATGTTTTTGAAAAAAAATATTTACACACCTGATGTGATATACCAATGCGGAGTCTAAGCTTGTGTGTTGCCCTGATCCTCATTGCAGGTAGTGAGGCCAAGGTCGAGACCCTTAAGAGTGCCCTCGCCCAAGCCAAGGAGCAAGCACGAGTGATCGAAGCAGCCGTTGACAAAGTGGTCGCGGATTTAAAGGCCGAGCAGGTCGCCCGTCGCCGATATGAGGAGCGGGTGACCGAAGTGGAGCAAGAGCTCAAGGATGCCGCCAGCAAGTGCGAAGCCTTGGAGGAGAAGAATAAGGCCCAAGCGAACGATCTTGCCAAGTCTCTCCAGGGGGCCAAGGAGGCGTGGACAGAGTCCCGGGCGGCTCACAAGGAGATCAAGCAAGCCGAACAGATAGCGGTTGGTAAGCCCTTTTTTTGCAGAGTAAATTCAGCAGTCAGAAATATGCCTTGCTCACTCGACTATGGAGTTCTCCAGATGCCTTTGCGGATCTTCCGAGGAGTGTGGCCGACGCCGCACAATTATTCCAGGCCTAGGAGGGGAACACCATGGAGAAGCTCTTCTGGTCATAGTACTTGGCGCCGGAGCGTCCGACGCTGTTGAATGACTAGATGATGCAGCTGGCAGAGCTGCATAGGATGTCCTGCTTGGCCATGACAGATGTCATAGTCCGGCTCTGGCCAACCGAACGCATTCCTAGCAGTTACTTCGGCCTGGTGAAGCGACTCGCCGACGCGCTGCCCCGAATTGAAGCTATCAAGCGCTCGGCGTGCATCGAGGGTGCATGGATGGCCTTCGCCCGTGTCAAGAAGATGCAGTGGGCAAAGATGAAGGCCACCATCATGACGACCGAGGGCCCACCCGAAGGCAAGGACCACCGCAAGTCGGAGCGGTATTTTGATGATGTCCTGGAGAGTTCCCGGATAGTAGAGGGCCAATGCTCGAAGGATATCATGTTTGTATGAATGTATCCGAGCTGTCTAGGTGTTTGTTTTATGAACCAGGGCTTTGTAATATATTTATGCCTTTATCT
>NW_025250820.1:0-2143 GCF_018294505.1 Triticum aestivum | reverse complement strand
GGGAGCGGAGTAAGAAGCTCATGTTGCCTTTATGCATGTAATAATCATGCCTGCCTGCATGGCCCGCTAGCTGTTGGTCCAATGCCTGGCTGCCTGCCTGAACTGGCGTCAATTTCCAGTTTGTTTTTGTAATATATAATAACTCTTCTGTATTGTGCATTACATTTGCTGCCATAACCTCCCCCCCCCCCGTCATACGCTGTCGGTCACTTCAAGGCTGACCGCGAGGAAGCACCGAAGCAGAAGGCGCTCATTGCCCAGAAAGGAGATGATGGTGACATGATGTTGATGTGTAAACTGGTGGACGAGGAGGATCCAAATTCTCAAGCGTTGACTAAAGAAAATCAAGAAGGAAAAAATAGAATGGGCCGGCCTAGTTTGGACTGCTGCAGGCGCCCGTTTGCAAATTGCAGTGTAACGGGCGCCTGCAGCGCCAAATAGGAAATGCCCACATAGCAAGGGTTGGAGGAAAAAAACAATTAAGATAATCTAGCCAGCAAGCTTGTCGTCTATCTATAATTCTATATTAGGTAGGGAGAACAAGTCGATGGATTCATGGCCACAACTATTATTTTGATTGTTATGTGGCCACAACTAAATTAGGTAGCTCCTTCTCAACTGCCTGCGCTGAAATTGGCCAAGCTACTAAAAATAGGCGTCCAAAAGCAAGGAAGCATGCATGCGGTGCTATCTATCTATGTATCTGGTGTATGTGTATGCCTATATAAGAAGGGGAACACCAGCTAGCTAATCTGCTCTCTCCCTGCAAGTGCGCACACACCCACCCACCTGACCAAATATATCCATCATATAACAATAGAGAGGGAGAGAAAGATCATCCATTCATCGACTACCATGGCCATTTCTCTGCTGCCTTACACCGCCTCGGCTCTGGTTTCCATCGTCATCGCTGTCGCCATCGCTGTCGCCCCTACAGTTGTTCGATCGGACCAAGAGCCTGGGCCCACCATTGAAGCCATCAACGCCACATGCGCGACTGCTACGTACAAATTTGAGTGCACCCATCTGCTACTAAACAACCTGGATGTCAGGACGCCTCAAGTGAAGGACGTGATCGCAATGTCAGTCCAAGTCGTCGCCAAGAAGGCGGCGGAGGCGGCCGCATTCGCCAAGGCCATCAAGAAACCCTCCAAGTGCGTCACCGACTGCCTCGACGACCTCGCCGTACTATCCAAGCACATCAAGACGCTCCTGGCGACGCTCGAAACCGCCAACGACGCGGGCTTCTTTGAGCAATTTGACACAAAGAGAAAATGTTACGGAGATTGTTGCTCGGACAACTCCTCGATCGAGGAATGCAACGCACAGAGCCAAATCGGTGGGGTGTTTGGCGCTCTTCGTGTAACTGATGACCTGTTGACGAGGAGGGCGTATTTTAGGAAGCAGCAGCTTGACAACAAAACAACATCACCTAACTCTAACTGAAGAGGACAGCCGGTGTGATTTGCTCTTACATTGATATCGCATGCGTATGAATAATGGTCCAATGGAATTGGGAGCGGAGTAGGAAGCTCATGTTGCCTTTATGCATGTAATAATCATGCCTGCCTGCATGGCCTGCTAGCTGTTGGTCCAATGCCTGGCTGCCTGCCTGAACTGGCGTCAATTTCCAGTTTGTTTTTGTAATATATAATAACTCTTCTGTATTGTGCATTACATTTGCTGCCATAACCTCTCTCCCCCCCCGTCATACGCTGTCGGTCACTTCAAGGCTGACCGCGAGGAAGCACCGAAGCAGAAGGCGCTCATTGCCCAGCAAGGAGATGATGGTGACATGATGTTGATGTGTAAACTGGTGGACGAGGAGGATCCAAATTCTCAAGCGTTGACTAAAGAAATTGTCGAGCTTGCGGAAGAAAAAGTTTTCCAGCATGATCGTGATTCGGAAACCTGTGTCGGTGCGCACGCGTCGTGCTAGCTCGAGTTTCTTTCTTCCTAAGTTTTCATTAAGGTTCTCGATGGCTCCCGCTCCCGCTCCCCCCTCCTCCATCTCACCGGAGGAGGGCCAACAACCAGCCACCAAAAAACCTCCGGCCACCTTCTCGCCGGAGCCAACACTAGCCACCAGTCCTCTAGACGAGCTCCTCCCCACAGTAGCTCATCCACCATCGTCATTCTTTGA
>NW_025250819.1:1165-2143 GCF_018294505.1 Triticum aestivum | reverse complement strand
ATCATCATTTCATCCACATAGCATGTGCAAGAAAGTTGAGAGGGTTACGGCAAAAACTGGATGCACTTCGTGTACAAAACGGACAATCTCTTTCAAAGTATCAGGATTTCATCCGGAAACTCGTCTGTTACAAAGGGATTTCATTTTTTAAACCTTATTTGAACTCCTGACTTTTTGTGTGTTCAAAATGCACCATTCAAAGCCACATCATCATTTTTCAATCCTTTCTGACTTCATTTGTTATTTCTCATGCATTTACTAATTATTTTGTGCTATAAGACCCTAAAATTGAAAAGCATTTCAAATGAACTCTGAAAAGGTTGAAAGTTGGCATGATATCATCATTTCATCCACATAGAATGTGCAAGAAAGTTGAGAGGGTTAGGGCAAAAACTGGATGCACTTCGTGTACAAAACGGACAATCTCTTTCAAAGTATCAGGATTTCATCCGGAAACTCGTGTGTTACAAAGGGATTTCATTTTTTAAACCTTATTTGAACTCCTGACTTTTTGTGTGTTCAAAATGCACCATTCAAAGCCACATCATCATTTTTCAATCCTTTCTGACTTCATTTGTTATTTTTCATGCATTTACTAATTATTTTGAGCTATAAGACCCTAAAATTGAAAAGCATTTCAAATGAACTCTGAAAAGGTTGAAAGTTGGCATGATATCATCATTTCATCCACATAGCATGTGCAAGAAAGTTGAGAGGGTTACGGCAAAAACTGGATGCACTTCATGTACAAAACGGACAATCTCTTTCAAAGTATCAGGATTTCATTCGGAAACTCGTCTGTTACAAAGGGATTTCATTTTTTAAAACTTATTTGAACTCCTGACTTTTTGTGTGTTCAAAATGCACCATTCAAAGCCACATCATCATTATTCAATCCTTTCAGACTTCATTTGTTATTTCTCATGCATTTACTAATTATTTTGTGCTATAAGGCCCTAAAATTGAAAAGCATTTCAA
>NW_025250819.1:0-1114 GCF_018294505.1 Triticum aestivum | reverse complement strand
CGGAAACTCGTCTGTTACAAAGGGATTTCATTTTTTAAAACTTATTTGAACTCCTGACTTTTTGTGTGTTCAAAATGCACCATTCAAAGCCACATCATCATTTTTCAATCCTTTCAGACTTCATTTGTTATTTCTCATGCATTTACTAATTATTTTGTGCTATAAGGCCCTAAAATTGAAAAGCATTTCAAATGAACTCTGAAAAGGTTGAAAGTTGGCATGATATCATCATTTCATCCACATAGCATGTGCAGGAAAGTTGAGAGGGTTACGGCAAAAACTGGATGCACTTCGTGTACAAAACGGATAATCTCTGTCAAAGTATCAGGATTTCATCCGGAAACTCGTCTGTTACAAAGGGATTTCATTTTTTAGACCTTATTTGAACTCCTGCCTTTTTGTGTGTTCAAAATGCACCATTCAAAGCCACATCACCATTTTTCAATCCTTTCTGACTTCATTTGTTATTTCTCATGCATTTACTAATTATTTTGAGCTATAAGACCCTAAAATTGAAAAGCATTTCAAATGAACTCTGAAAAGGTTGAAAGTTGGCATGATATCATCATTTCATCCACATAGCATGTGCAAGAAAGTTGAGAGGGTTACGGCAAAAACTGGATGCACTTCGTGTACAAAACGGACAATCTCTTTCAGAGTATCAGGATTTCATCCGGAAACTCGTGTGTTACAAAGGGATTTCATTTTTTAAACCTTATTTGAACTCCTAACTTTTTGTGTGTTCAAAAATGCACCATTCAAGGCACATCATCATTTTTCAATCCTTTCTGACTTCATTTGTTATTTTTCATGCATTTACTAATTATTTTGAGCTATAAGACCCTAAAATTGAAAAGCATTTTAAATGAACTCTGAAAAGGTTGAAAGTTGGCATGATATCATCATTTCATCCACATAGCATGTGCAAGAAAGTTGAGAGGGTTACGGCAAAAACTGGATGCACTTCGTGTACAAAACGGACAATCTCTTTCAAATTATCAGGATTTCATCCGGAAACTCGTCTGTTACAAAGGGATTTCATTTTTTAAACCTTATTTGAACTCCTGACTTTTTGTGAGTTCAAAATGCACCATTCAAAGCCACATCATCATTT
>NW_025250818.1:0-2143 GCF_018294505.1 Triticum aestivum | reverse complement strand
CACTGTCCATTCTTCGAACAATGCGTTTGCGATGGATCCCTCCATCTGTTCTTGATCTCCTTTTCGTAGATGTTCCATCATTTGTTTTCCTGTAATCCAATCGGGTCGCATCGAGCTAATATATAGGTTTAGACTGCAAGCAGAAAAAGTTTATACATTGGTTAGGTTGGTTTAAAAAGGGGCAACTTTTCTTTGTTTTTTTGTTGTACCAAGAGAAAGTACTTACTCTCCGCATTCGTCATGTCCTTCTTTGCTGAATAGGTATTCATGAAGTGCTCTGGCTTTGTCCATAAATTTGAAATCTCCTAGGACAAAAGTAGGAATTTTTCATGGAGCCTTCTTGAAGGCTTTACCGGTCTCTTCTTGACCGAGATCTTCTTGTCTGAGCTGTTCTCAGATGATTGAGGCATTGAATGTTATCCTGATTCTTGCTGCAAGATTGTCAAATACGGCATGGGATTTTTGTTGAATTCATAGCTTTCATGGTCAATCAGCCATGTTTTGATTACATCGAATTCAATGCCCGTCTTTACATGCTCGTTGTATACCTCTAGTTGGAGCGGGTTAAGGCTTGAAAGAAATTCATCAACTTCGTCGTGCTTTTCCATTGTTTTGAGTTTTAGGAAATCTAGAGAGATGGTGCTGTAGATGCCTTGCTGATTGCTTGTCGAGCCTGTTTCTTCTTGAAGAAGACATGTTGTTTCTTCTGCTCGGAAACCTGTTCTTGTGTATTTGGTACGTCGTTGCTTGTGCCATCCTCTTTTAAATCAGTGTATGTTTGTTCAAGTTGATCTGTGCTCGGGGTATTGCTGTTGATATTTTGCTCGTCTGTTTGCTCTTCAGAATGGTGTGGTATCTTGTCATCTGGTGGTGGTTGATCTGGTTCTATTGGTGGATCCTTTCCTTCGTGGTCTGTGCAAGATTCTTGGGCGATGGCGTGTCTGCTGACATCCATAACCTCTTTGTGTTTACTGGATATATCAATAACTTCATGCTCTTTTGTGGTTGTCGCATGCATAATGTGTTCTTTTGGCTTGGAATTTGGCAGAAACTCTTCTAGTACGCAACATTCTGTCTGTTGCATTTCCTTGTCTCCCATATCAACTTCATACTTCAGCATATCTGTTAGAATCAAAAAATAATAATTAAAAAAAAAGAATATTACTTCTTCTAGTGTGACAAAATTGTAAGGATTAGTTTCTGAAAAGACTAACCTGTTGTACACTTGATTAATGACAGTTTGGTATTCCCTCTGTGTTGACTGATTAGTTGATATATAATTTTTTTTCCTCAACTCTGGTACTTGTTCTGGCTCTAAGTTTGCTGTTGTTCCATCATTGGAGTAGTGCTTTAGGTTCATGTACATATAGAATGCGCAGTCCATTCTGCATGTAGAGGAATGGTACTAGTAAGATTGTTGCATTCAAGAAATGGAAAGAAGAGAAGTGTTGGAGCAATGGTAGTGGTAATTGTTGCATTGAAAACACGAAAGAACAGCATTATTTCAGTAATTGTAGTATTGAATTTTGCATTGAAAAAAAGAAAGAAGTGAAATGTTGGAAGTACTTACGTGTCTTCTCTTTGAAGTGGCACCTGCAGTTTGACCCTTTTGAAATGGTCGATGTTTTTTTGTGAAAGTTGTAGCTCTGTGCTTACGTGCTTCCATATTTTGATTAATTTGCTGGTTACATTGTTGAAGAATTCTATTGTGCCTGGATATGCAGTTGAAGAGTCAAGGAGTTCAAAGCGCTGTTTTTGCATGTTAACTGTAATGGTGAAGTAATGACTTGTATATTCGTCTTGTTCAAACCCGCGCAACGAACATGGTAGAAGGAACTGCAAAAGAAAAAATAAAAAGAAAATATTTGGAAATCTTCTTATATTTAGAAACATAAAATAAAAAGATAACCAGTTGTTGAAGAGTCAAGGGCCCCACCGATGTTGTGTGGTGTTCTTGTTCTTGTACTCCTGGCCGGTTGATGGTTTTGTTAATTCAAAGCCGGGCTTTTCTTGAGCCTTCGTTCAGAGAAAAGCCTAGTATGAGACAGTACGGACCGTGAAAACACGAGCCCAGGAGGCCCAAGCATACATCCACCCATGCCAGCGCTGTCCTGTGTAAAATGAGCAATGGTAGGTTTTTTTT
>NW_025250817.1:0-2143 GCF_018294505.1 Triticum aestivum | reverse complement strand
TGCAACTAGCAACGCTATAAGAGGGGCTGAGCAAAAGCGGTGACATTGCCAAACAACGGTTTGCTAGGACGGGATGGTTAGAGGCTTGGCATGGCAATATGGGAGGCATGATCAATAAGTGGTAGGTAGAGCAAACATAGCGATAGAGCAAACAACTAGCAAAGCAAAGATAGAAGTGATTTCGAGGGTATGGTCCTCTTGCCTGCAAAGTTCTCAGAGTTGTCGAAAGCTTGATCCTCGTTAGCGTACTCAACAGGTTCCTCATTCACGTACTCATCTCCTGGCTCTACCCAAAGCAAGAACACAAGCAATGGAACCACAATCAATCATGGTGCAATGCACAAGCAGCACGATGCAATACATGGCATGATATGCGACATGTGATATGCAATGTGTATGCGTGCTCCGGGAGGAAAAAGGATGAACAAGGCATCAACTTGGCAAACCAAGTATGTCGCTGGAAACATGAGATGATTTCGGTTGAAATCGATATAAAGATCACCGGGAACGGATGCACGGTTTGCAAATGGAAAGCAAAACAAGAATGACACGGTTCTCCAATTAACAGCATGATAGCACTTAGAATACATGAAGAAAATGTGCTACAACACCACAACATAGCAACAAAGCATATGGAAATGATCTACAAGAGATTCTTAACAAAAGATTAACACTGAGCTACGGCTAGATCACACAATAGCAGGTTCAAACATGCATGGTTAAAGTGCAAAAGATAACAGCACCACAGACATATTGAAAATACTGAACATGGCAGAAACATCATCAGGAAGCCATATTTATAGCAAACAAACATCATGCTACAAGACCATATCATAGAAACTTATGGAATGGCATTATACTACTAAATGCACCGAACAAAAGTCCCTTACTGGCCATGAGCCAAAAAGGACCAGAAAATATGATGGCACCCATGTAAACATAGCAAGTGTCATTAACAGATTCAGACTTGGCAGAAAAATAGAGCATGGCATTAACAGAATTATGAAGGCATCTTTGCGAGCTCGATTCACTTCCCACAAGTCATTGCATGACAAGATAAGCATAGAACCAGCAAGAAGAACTGTTTATGAAACTAACCATGGCAAGAACAAGCTCATAGCATGCAAGGATCAATTACAACAACCTTGGCAAAATTGAACATGTAAATAATCTGCCAGGAAACATTTTATTGGAAAAGTAGAGCAAGAAAATGACATGCTAGATTACTCCATAATTGCAAACAGGGGCATGGATGGATAGAGCATAACCATATGTTAAAAACATCCTTACTGAAGTATCTGAAAATAAGCATGGATCTCTCTGTAGCATCAAGTTTACATGGCATCAAAATAACAGTAGAACAGGGACTGAAATCAGCAACATCACGAAGCCTAGTTTGCATACTTGTTCTAGTCACCACATAAATCACACAAATACATGGCAAGCACCTCTGTAAAGAAGGCATGACATAGTTCAAAACACATGTAGATCTCATGCTCATAAGATGCACACATCAAGTGCAACAAAAAAGATAAAACATCAAGTTCTGTTAACAGACAACAGTAAACATCATATAGCACTTTTGCAACGATGATTTAGCCATCAAGATGAAATCAAAAAAACATGGGACAATGGGAGAAAATGAAGAGCATCTCCTGGTGAACATTTTGATATGTCATGCGCATGAAACCGAGCAGTATGCAAGGAGATATGACAGGTCAAAGTAGGCAACATATTATGATAGAAAAAGGACTTGGAGGAAATTTCGGGTCAACCTCCATTTGGATCTGGATCTGGAGGAGCGCGGAAAACGAGGTTCGCCGGAGAACGGGCGGTAGCGGCCGGAGAAGGCGCCAGCGAGGACAGGGCGAGGTCGGCGGGGACGGGGCCGGCCGGATCTGGCCGAAAGGAGGCCGAGGGGCGCGGTGGTGCGGTGGGCGGCGACCGGCATGGAGGCACGGGCGACGGGCGGAGGCGGCGACCGGCGACCGGGGCGGCGACCGGCGGCGGCTCGTGGAGGGAGGCGCGGGACGGCCCGACGACACGGACGGGCCAGGAGGGCCCCGCCTGGGCCCCGACGGGCCGGCGCGCGATGGCGCAGGGAAGTGGGCGCAGCGGTTGACGAATTCGGAGTCGACACGTG
>NW_025250816.1:0-2143 GCF_018294505.1 Triticum aestivum | reverse complement strand
GCCCTGGTATTCTCGGCGCGGGGTGGTCAACGTGGTCAACGACCGACATGCATCTGAAGAGGACGGTACATGGAGAGGCTGACAGCTGGGTCCACGGCCTCACGCAAGGAAATGCCACCTTATTACATGCAAAATTATGATTCCTCCACCTGACATCTGGGACCCACCGAAAGGACCTCTGTATTTCACGAAAAAAACATTACCGCCGCCGATAGCTCGGACTCACCAGCTATATCTTCGCATGCAAGGAAGTGCCTCCTTATTACACACAAAAAAATGAATACTCCCCCTGCTAGCTGGGACCCAGTATAGTGGGCCTACTAAGTTGACAGGAACGGTGGGCTTTGTCAACTTAGTCAATATGCACGATTCTAGCTCCAGTGACCGTACGATGTCCATCCAACGGCCATAGTGCTTCTTCAACCTCTGGTCTTCTTGCTCTAGCCTCCCAAAGCAGTGCCGGTCGTGCCACCTACTCCTGCCTCTCGTGGCCGACTGTGCTGCCGCGGAGGCCTCACCACCCCCATACTACTCCCACCGCTGGACAGGCCATCCCTCCACTCACCCACACCCCATGTTATTCTGCGGCAACGACAGCCTCACACCACAGCCGAACCAGTGTACCCTTGTACTCCTCTCCGCGTGGGCATCCACTGCCACGTCTTCCCTGGCTCTGCGTCGTCCCATTCCTAGGCCTCGCTGTCGTCCACCGTCGTGGTGCTGTCGGCGCGGCGTGGTCAATGTGGTCAACGACCGACTTCCATCAGAAGTGTACTGTATGTGGAGAGGCTGACAGCTGGGTCCACGGTAGCGCAAGGAAGTGCCTCCTTATTACGCAAAAAATAATTATTCCTTCACTGACAGCAGGGACCCACCGGACGGGCCACCATATTTCGCGAAAAAAGCATTTCCCCCCTGACTGCTGGGACCCACGGAAGGGCCACCGTATTTCGTGAAAAAAATGTTCCCCCCGCTATCAGCTAGGACTCACCGGAAGTGCCTCCTTATTACGCACAAAAATATGAATACTCCCCTTGGTAGTTGGGACCCACCTTGGTGGGAGGCTGACTTGTGGGCCTACTAAGTTGACTGGGACAGAGGGTTTTGTCAACTTAGTCAATATGAACGATTCTAGCTCCAGTGACCGTACGGTGTCCAGCCAACGGCCGTAGTGCTTCTTCAACCTCTGGTCGTCTTGCTCCAGCTGCCCAATGCAGCGCCGGTCGTGCCGCATGCTCCTGCCTCCCGTGGCCGGTTGTGCTTCCGCGGAGGCCTCACCGCCCCCTACAATTCCCACCGCTGGCCAGGCCCTGCGACGATGGCAACCTCACACCGCAGCTGAACCAGTGAACCCGTGTACTCCTCTCCGCGCGGGCTTCCACTGCCGCGTCTTCCCTGGCTCTGCGTCATCCCCTTACTAGGCCTCGCCGTCATCCACCGCCCTGGTGCTCTCGGCGCAGCATGGTCAACGTGGTCAAGGAACGACTTCCATCAGAAGAGTAATGTATGTGGAGAGGCTGACAGCTGGATCCACGGCGGCCGCAAAGAAGTGCCTCCTTATTATTAAGCGCAAAATAATTATTCCTCCACCTGACAGCAGGGACCCACCGGATGGGCCACCATATTTTGCGAAAAAAATGTTTCCCCCTGACTGCTGGGACCCACCAACTACATCTTCGCATGCAAGGAACTGCGTCCTGGGAAAAAAATGATTCTCCCCCCTGATTGTTGGGACCTACCAGCTACATCTTCGCACGCAAGGAAGTGCCTGACAGTCAGGACCAACCTGGTCGAAATGTACGTAGCGTTGTCATTTTCGTCGCGAACATGTACGTACATACTGTTCGATGTTGAGGCGCGCATGTGTCGTAGTAGAGGCGTGCACGTAGCATGTACACATACGTACAGCGGCCAGTGTGCAAGAAAGAAAGTACGACCACATACGTACATACGGGCGGGATCTCGAACGCCTACTCACGCATACCTATGGCCAGGGCTCGTGTACATGGCTGGGTCGGAACGGAGAAACTACGTCGTCGTCGTGTTCATGGGGAGGCAATGGAATGCGTCGTGTTCATCGGGAGGCAACGGAACGCGTGGGAGCCAACCGGCTTGGATGGAACAGCCGATGGAAACGAGGCCT
>NW_025250815.1:0-2143 GCF_018294505.1 Triticum aestivum | reverse complement strand
AAATTGTTCGCCTCGTGATGCTCTTCATTTTGTTCAATTGCACCATGTTCATTAGAGGTCATCTTGATGCCCAAATCTTCGTTGGAAGAGGGCTAGTTGCTGTTATTCTCTGGTTCTTATCAGAACTTGGAGATTTGTCATTTTTGTATCATTTATTCTGTGCATCTTTTGAGCATGAGCTCTACATGTGTTTTGAAGTATGCCATGCCATCTTTCCAGTGATCTAGTCCATGTAGTTTTGTGATCTCTGTGGTGACTAGCACAAGCATGCAAATTAGGCCCCGTAATATTTCTGATTTCAGGGACAGTGATTTCTCTGTAAGTCCTTGTCTGCTGTAATTTTGTTGCCATGTAAACTTGATGCTACAGAGAGATCCATGCATATTTTGAAGATGTTAAGTAAGGATGTTTTGTATCTATAGTTGTAATTGATCAATTCCTGCAATTGTTTGCAATTATGTAGTGCCATAGCATGACTCAATCTTGCTCTACTTTTGCTATAAAATATTTCTGGCAGATTCTTAACATGACATGCATTTTTTCCAAGCTTATTGTAGTTGATCCATACATGCTATGTAATTGTTCTTGCCATGGTTAGCTTCATAAACATGCCATCTTGCTGTAGGTATGCTTGGGTTGTCATGCATTGCTCTGTAGTGAGTGCATCAAGCTCACAAAGAGGCCTACATATTAATATTTCTGACATGCTCTGTTTTCTGCTAAGTCTGAAATCTGATAACGAAACTTGCTATGTTTACATGCTTACCATCATATCTTCTGTTCCTTTTTGGCTTATGGTCAGTAAGGGACTTTTGTCATGTGCATTTAGTAAAACAATACCATGCCTTGTTTTGCTATGTTAAGTTCCTGTAGCATGTTGATTTAATGCTCTGAACATTGCTACCTGATGCTGATTTCTGCCATGTCCAGTTTTTCACTAAGTCTGTGAACCTGTAATCTTTTGCACTTTTGCCATGCTTGTTTGAGCTTGTTATGTTGAGAACTAGCCGTAGCTCAGTGTCCATCTTTTGTCAAGCATCTCCTGTAGATTACTGCCATGTGATTTTTTGCTATGTTGGGGTGCCGTAGCATTGTTGCTTGTTGCATTTTAATTGCTATCTTACTGTTTATCGCAGATTAGTGTCATTCTTGTTTTGCTTGTCATTTGCAAACCGTGCATCCGATTCCGGTGATCTTTATATCGATTTCGACCGAAATCACCTCATCTTTCCAGTGGCATAATTGGCTTGTCAAGTTACTGCCATGTTCATCATTTTCCTTCCGGAGCACGCATATGCATCGCATACCATATCTTGCATATCATACATGTTTTGCATCATGTTGCTTGCGCATTCCTCGTTGTTGATTGTGGTTCCGTTTGTTTGTGTTCTTGCCTTGGGTAGAGCCGGGAGACGAGTTCGTGAACGAGGAACCTGTCGAGTACGCTTACGAGGATCAAGCTTTCGACAACTCTGAGAATCTTGCAGGCAAGATGACCACCCCTCGAAATCACTTCTATCTTTGCTATGCTAGTTGTTCGCTCTATTGCCATGCTCGCTACCTATCTTCTTCTATAGCATGTCTCCCATTTCAGCCCTAACCATCCTTTCCTAGCAAACCGTTGTTTGGCTATGTTACCGCTTTTGCTCAGCCCCTCTTATAGCGTTGCTAGTTGCAGGTGAAGTTGAAGTTTGTTCCATGTCGGAACATGGATATGTTGGGATATCACAATATCTCTTATTTAATTAATGCATCTATATATATTTGGTAAAGGGTGGAAGGCTCGGCCTTATGCCTGGTGTTTTGTTCCACTCTTGCCGCCCTAGTTACTGTTATACCGGAATTATGTTCCTTGAGTTTGCGTTCCTTACGCGGTCGGGTGATTTATGGGACCCCCTTGACAGTTCGCCTTGAATAAAACTCCTCCAGCAAGGCCCAACCTTGGTTTTACCATTTGCGACCTATACCTTTTTCCCCCGGGTTTTCTAGAGCCCGAGGGTCATCTTTATTTTAAACCCCCGGGCCAGTGTTCCTCTGAGTGCTGGTCCAAACTAGAGCCCTTTGCAGCGCCACCTTGGGGAAACTCGAGGATTGGTTTTAGTTGTACGGACTGCTCATCCGGTGTGCCCTGAGAACGAGATAT
>NW_025250814.1:0-2143 GCF_018294505.1 Triticum aestivum | reverse complement strand
ACCGCTATCCAGCATGCATCTAGTGTATTAAGTTTATGGAAAAATGGAGTAATGCAATAAGAACGAGGACATGATGTAGACAAGATCCGTTTATCTATTGCGGCAGATATGGATCCCATCTTTTTATCCTTAGTAGCAATGATACATACGTGTCGGTTCCCTTTCTGTCACTGGGACCAAGCACCGTAAGATCGAACCCACTACCGGACACCTCTTCCCATTGCAAGATAAATAGATCAAGTTGGCCAAAAAAAACCAAATATCGGAGAAGAAATATGAGGCTATAAGAGATCAAAGAACTCAAATAACTTTCATGGATATAAAAAGATATAACTTATCATAAACTCGAAGTTCATCAGATCCCAACGAACACACCGCCAAAAGACTTACATCATATGGATCTCCAAGAGACCATTGTATTGATAATCAAGAGAGAGAGAGGGAGAGGAAGCCATCTAGCTACTAACTACGGACCGGAAGGTCTACAAAGAACTACTCACGCATCATCGGAGAGGCACCAATGGAAGTGGTGAACCCCTCCGTGATAGTGTCTAGATTGGATCTCGTGGTTCTAGACTCTGCGGCGGCTGGATGAAAATTTCGTTGACTCCTCTATGGTTTATGGAATATTGGGGTATTTATAGAGGAAAGAGTCGGTCCAGGGGGCACCCGAGGTGGGCACAACCCACCAGGGCGCGCCTGGGCTTCCTGGCGCGCCCTAGTGGGTTGTCCCCTCCTCGGGAGTCCCCCCCAGGTGCAACCAGGGCCCGTTGTGTTCATTCTGGCCCATAAAAAATCATTGTATTGGCATGGCATTTGGACTCCATCTGATATTGATTTCCTGCGATGTAAAAAACATGCAGAAAACAACAACTGGCACTTGGCACTATGTCAATAGGTTAGTACCAAAAAATGATATAAAATGACTATATAATGATTATAAAACATCCAAAATTGATAATAAAACAGCATGGAATAATAAAAAATTATAGGTACATTGGAGACGTATCAGCTATCTTCATCAACATCTTCAACAGCACCAACTCCTCTCAAACCCTAGTTCATCTCTTGTGTTCAATCTTTGTACCGGAACTATAGATTGGTGCTTGCGCGTGATTAGTAGTGTTGATTACATCTTGTAATTGATTACTATATGGTTTATTTGGTGGAAGATTATATGTTCAGATCCATTATGCTATTTAATACCCCTCTGATCTTGAGCATAATTATCAGTTTTGAGTAGTTACTTTCGTTCTTGAGGTCACGGGAGAAATCATGTTGCAAGTAATCATGTGAACTTGATATGTGTTTGATATTTTGATGATATGTATGTTATCATTCTCTTAGTGGTGTCATGTGAACGTCGACTACATGACACTTCACCATATTTGGGACTAAGGGAATGTATTATGGAGTAGTTATTAGATGATGGGTTGCGAGAGTGACAAAGCATAAACCTAAATTTGAAAAAAGAGTTCGGTGAGGAAGTCGACTAACATAAATATGTCTGTAGGTATGCTCACAGGTCATCCTGCCGAGGAAATGCCCGGTTCAACGGGTGACCTACTTCCCGAGCTGCTGCAACTGCATGAACGAGTTCGGCAGGTGATGAGAGGCGTCGCCCAGGCCTTGTGGCCATCCATCTCCCTACCCGAAGGCCTTGGAGAGCTTGCAGAGAGGCTTCAGGGAGCACGGCGGCGCTTCCGGCTATGGAAGATATCGGCCTGCCGTCAAGGCGCCAGGGAGGCCTGGGCCATGGTTAAGATGCGGTACACGAAGGCTGACCCAAACCACATGGCCGAGGTTGGACCTGTGGGGCCCGATGGGAAGGAGATCCCTGTGAGCTTAGTGTACGGCCAAGTAGAGTTGGCCGCAAAGTATTCCCAGCAGGATTGTAAACTAGACAGCCTATTAGATGGTATTGAAGAGGAATATAATCAGTCAATTTGACTATGTAATTTAAAATGACATGTAAAATGCCTTCTAGCCGGATTGTAGATCGTTTGTCGTAGCGGACCTTTTCGCTTCAACCTCGGGACCCAACAGTCCGGAGTGTGTCCGAATACCCTCGCGGTTATGTAAGAACCGGGGCATGCATGGAGACCAGGCGTAGGGGTCATGAGTGCTTTATCAGACAAGTGCC
>NW_025250813.1:0-2143 GCF_018294505.1 Triticum aestivum | reverse complement strand
AGATCCGGCCACCCCCACTCTTCTGACGACTCCTTAATTATGTCGAGAGCACTTAATAATCCTGTGTTGCGATCAGAGATGATGTAAACACCTAAACGCTCTTTCACGACACCCATCTTCACGCAACTCAGGAAGCACAACCATCTATGTTTGTTCTCTCTCTTGACCAGTGCGTATGCAACAGGAAGAAGCTGATTATTTGCATCTGCTGCAATCGCCACCAATAGTGTGCCCTTGTACTTTCCAGTGAGAAAGGTACCATCAACTGATAATACCGGGCGACAATGCCTGAAGGCTTGTATAGTCTGGGCGAATGCCCAGAATAAGTGATTCAGGATTACCTCACCCGGGTTCTTTGGGTTCTGACGTTCTCTCCGCCAAACTTGAGTCCCCCTATTAGCACTTGCTATCTGATGAAGCATTCTAGGGGCATAAGAATAGGCCTCCTCATAGGTTCCATACAAGTTTTGGAATATATTTTCCTTCGCACGCCTAGCCTTGCTATAGCTGGCAGGGAAGCCAATCTGATCTTTTGCATCCTTTTGCAAAGCCCTAACACTAATGTTGAGACTTCCCTGCACAATCGTTTCCATCACCTGTGCCACATATCTTGCCGTCACATTGCGGTGATTTGAAAGAGTCCCAGTTTGCTCACAACTATGCTGCACTATTTTTGTGATATGCCATGACTGACATACCCCAGGCTTCAGTCTAGCGAGAACTCTTCCGCGGCAACCTTCCGCGGTGTGGATGCATATGACCTTCAACTCTTTTTTATCAGACTGCTTCACTTTATGCTGGCGGTGGAGGGCGATTGCATACCTATTAATTGCCCGGTAAGCAGACTTCTTGTCTGGTAAAACCTGCCCAACCTCCAGGCTCCCCGCTTCTAGGCCAGAAACAGAGTGAAATTCATTTGTGATGCTCATATCCTGTAAAAACCCAGGTTACAGTGACGCCGGGACCGCCCTCTGGGGAGGAACATCTTCTTCTTCGCTTGACTCGAAAGACGCAGAAGAGTGATCGTCATCATCTAGCGCCTCCGGCAATCCCTCCACGTGTTCACTCATGTCAACGGCCGCAGACCAATATCCTGTGTCATACACAGGCTGGTCGCCCGTCGGTTCCGATGGGCCGATGCTAGGGGTTGATGTGATGGCCAACTCGACCTCACCGCCCCTGCTACTGCATCCGGCAACATCAGTGACTGAAATGAACTCCACATACACCATCAGCTGACCAAACACTGGGTTATTGGGATTGCTTGCAAACCTCATGTACGACCCCCATGACTGATCACCTGTGACAGGACGCAAACCCCAACGGGCAACTGTCCCATCATTTGCTCCGTCAGCGACGAAGGCCTCCATTGTAATTTTTTTTTCCTGGATCCCTGGGCCAAACACCGCTCGGATGCACCTTCTGACAGCTGCATAACCCACGTTCACCATGTCTCTAACTACAACTATAGTCGACTCGCACAAGGACACATCCACCCTGAAAGGACCGTCGCGTGAGACCTTCCCATAATACACTACTAAATTTTCCATAGTACCTAACCAACATACATGTTTACATTTCAAACAATTAGTAACTGAACATTTAGTAGTAGTACGATGACAACATTTACATATCATATGACTAAAATAATAATTGTATTTTCATTACAAATATTCGGTTTGTTTTTAGAATCATTTTCTTACAATTTCCGGGGTTGTTTGGTTAACGGGTATTTAGAGATCTTTTTTTCTCAAACTCGTCTACGAGCATCACAAACTAAAACTCTGTTTGCTTTTCTCTAACCACCCCAAAAATATCCTAAATTGATTCTCGTAACATGCAAAAACTGAGCTTTTGGAAAAACAACTATTAGTAAAAACTAATTTTCTTACAACAGGTTATGACAAAATCGATGGTAATTACTCGCTATCCAAACAACCGCTAAACATAATAGTACGATGATAACATTTTAATATCATATGATTAAAACATTTAATTTCTTCCGTCTTTATATAATTTTTTCATATCATACAATAACAATCATTTATTTACAAATAATAATATTTGCAGCGGCATACACATTATTCACAATAGTACATCAATACAAAAAATATTAACATGCAAAAACAGAGCTTTTGGAAAA
>NW_025250812.1:0-2143 GCF_018294505.1 Triticum aestivum | reverse complement strand
GTTTTGATGAAGTGGTCAAAGAATTTGGCTTCATCAGGAATGACGAAGAATCTTGTGTTTACAAGAAGTTTAGTGGGAGCGCAAAAGCATTTCTAATCTTGTATGTGGATGACATATTATTGATTGGAAATGACGTGAATTTTCTTAGCGAAATAAAAGACTCATTGAAGAAAAGTTTTTCAATGAAAGACTTAGGCGAAGCGGCATATGTATTGGGCATCAGAATCTATAGAGATAGATCAAAACGCCTGATAGCGCTTAGCCAAAGCACGTACATTGACAAGGTGTTGAAAAGGTTCAACATGGAGAACTCCAAGAAAGGCCTACTCCCCATGTCACCTGGCACAGTGCTTTGCAAAAATCAGAGTCCTCGGACTCTGGATGAGCGAGTACAAATGAATGATGTTCCATATGCCTCGGCAGTTGGTTCTATTATGTATGCCATGCTATGTACAAGACCAGATGTTTCCTATGCGCTAAGTGTTAGCAGCCGGTACCAAGGTGATCCAGGGTTGGAACACTGGGCCGCAGTCAAGGGTATTCTTAAGTACCTCAGAAGGACCAAGGATTTACTCCTTGTGTACGGAGGTGATGAAGAGCTCATTGTAAGTGGTTACACTGATGCAGGCTTCATGACTGACCCAGATGACTTCAAATCTCAATCAGGCTATGTTTTCATATTGAACGGCGGCGCAGTTGATTGGAAAAGTTCCAAACAAAAGACTGTGGCGGATTCTACGAAAGAGGCGGAGTATGTTTCCGCTTCAGAAGCCTCCAAGGAGGCGGTATGGATCAAGCAATTTCTTGAAGACCTTGGAGTGGTTCCAAGTGCTCTGGACCCGGTGGAAATCTATTGTGATAATAGTGGCGCCGTGGCTCAGGCAAGGGAGCCAAGTTCGCACCATAAGACAAGACATATTCAACGCAAATATAAACTCATTAGACATCATGTCGAAGAGGGTTTAGTGAAAGTACGCAAAGTTCACACGGATCTGAACGTGTCAGACCCGATGACAAAGCCTCTACCCCGAGCAAAGCATGAGCAGCACCGGATAGCCATTGGTGTTAGGGAAGCCATGTAACTGGATTATGACTCTACTGCAAGTGGGAGTCTGTAGGAGATATGCCCTAGAGGCAGTAATAACAGTTATTTTGTATCTCCAAAGTTTGTAATGAATGTTTAGCTTCCATGCTATAACTGCAATGATTCCCGAGTCTGCAATATCCACGAGGCTCGGAGGGAAACTCATGTGCACGTGTGGTATACTAAACGGTAAAATGTATTCCTAGTCTTGCCTCTAAGACTGGCTCATGTATTGCATGATGATCCTGTTTTCCTGATCATGGGCATGTCTATGCTGGCAATTCTGAGGGCGCGATGTTGGTAGAACACTTGTGTTGAATCGACCCAAATTGATGTTATGCTATGAGATTCTTTTCGTCACAAGTTTATGGTTAATAACACAGAGATAGTTAATGTTTGCATAATTCCTTAGACCATGAGAGAATCGAGTTCCTTCGTACTTGCTTTGTGAACTTTGGGGTTTGTTAAACGTCATCCGTAACTGGGTGGCTATTACGGCGGCTTTCGGGTTCACGGAAAAGTATAGGAAGTAACAAGATAGCTCAAGATTGGGATTTGCTCCTCCGACGATGGAGAGATATACTCGGGCCCTCTCGGTGTAACGGTATCCATCATCGTCTGGTCAGACACATTGTGATTTAATCACTGGGATGCCGGAACACGGAAACGAGAAAAGAGAACAAAACCGGTAACGAGGTAACTTGCATGGTGGACAAATTGTTCGTCCATGGGCATGCAATAAATCTCACCTCGGGTGTTTGTGACATATTGCGAAGCAACAGGAATAGCTCACTGCAACTGGAGGTTCACTCGAATATTCATTCGTGTGGGTATAGGGGTCAATATGGGTGTCCACGGCTCCGATGTTGATCATTGATCGGAAGGGGTTCCAGGTCATGTCTATACTTCACCGAACCTATAGGGTCACACGCTTAAGGGTCATCTATCTGCTGAATACTAGACAGGGAGTCTGAGAGAAAATCACTGAAAAAGTTTCGGACACCGAAAAGTTTCGGACAGCGGAATCGTACCGCAGAGAGAGGTCATCGGATAAGTTTC
>NW_025250811.1:0-2143 GCF_018294505.1 Triticum aestivum | reverse complement strand
CGGGTGCAAAACAGTTGCGCACGCAGAATACTCAGGTTAAACTTGACGAGCCTAGCATATGCAGATATGGCCTCGGAACACGGAGACCGAAAGGTCGAGCGTGAATCATATAGTAGATATGATCAACATAATGATGTTCACCAATGAAACTGCTCCATCTCACGTGATGATCGGACATGGTTTAGTTGATTTGGATCACGTGATCACTTAGAGGATTAGAGGGATGTCTATCTAAGTGGGAGTTCTTAAGTAATATGATTAAACTGAACTTAAATTTATCATGAACTTAGTCCTGGTAGTATTTTGCAAATCATGTTGTAGATCAATAGCTCGCGTTGTTGCTTCCCTGTGTTTATTTTGATATGTTCCTAGAGAAAATTGTGTTGAAAGATGTTAGTAGCAAAGATGCGGATTGGATCCGTAATCTGAGGTTTATCCTCATTGCTGCACAGAAGAATTATGTCCTTGATGCACCGCTAGGTGACGTACCTATTGCAGGAGCAGATGCAGACGTTATGAACGTTTGGCTAGCTCAATATAATGACTACTTGATAGTTTAAGTGCACCATGCTTAACGGCTTAGAATCGGGACTTCAAAGGCGTTTTGAATGTCATGGACCATATGAGATGTTCTAGGAGTTGAAGTTAATATTTCAAGCAAATACCCGAGTTGAGAGATATGAAATCTCCAACAAGTTCTATAGCTAAAAGATGGAGGAGAATCGCTCAACTAGTGAGCATGTGCTCAGATTGTCTGGGTACTACAATCGCTTGAATCAAGTGGGAGTTAATCTTCTAGATAAGATAGTGATTGACAGAATTCTCTATTCACCATCACCAAGTTAGTAGAACTTCGTGATGAACTATAATATGCAAGGGATAACAAAAACGATTCCCAAGCTCTTCGTAATGCGGAAATTGACGAAGGTAGAAATCAAGGAAACATCAAGTGTTGATGGTTGACAAGATCACTAGTTTCAAGAAAAGGGCAAAGGGAAGAAGGGGAACTTCAAGAAGAACGGCAAGCAAGTTGCTGCTCAAGTGAAGAAGCCCAACGCTGGTCCTAAGCCTGAGACTAAGTGTTTCTACTGCAAAGGGACTGGTCACTGGAAGCGGAACTACCCCAAGTGATTGGCAGATAATAAGGATGGCAAAGTGAACATAAGTATATTTGATATACATGTTATTGATGTGTACTTTACTAGTGTTTATAGCAACCCCTCGGTATTTGATACTAGTTCAGTTGCTAAGATTAGTAACTCGAAACGGGAGTTGCAGAATAAACAGAGACTAGTTAAGGGTGAAGTGACGATGTGTGTTGGAAGTGGTTCCAAGATTGATATGATCATCATTGCACACTCCCTATACTTTCGGGATTAGTGTTAAACCTAAATAAGTGTTATTTGGTGTTTGCGTTGAGCATGAATATGATTTGATCATGTTTATTGTAATACGGTTATTCATTTAAGTAAGAGAATAAATTGTTGTTCTGTTTACATGAATAAAACCTTATATGGTTACACACTCAATGAAAATAGTTCATTGGATCTCGATCGTAGTGATACACATAATCATAATATTGAAACCAAAAGATGCAAAGTTAATAATGATAGTGCAACTTATTTGTAGCACTGTCGTTTAGGTCATATTGGTGTAAAGCGCATGAAGAAATTCCATGCTGATGGGATTTTGGATCACTTGATTATGAATCACTTGATGCTTGCGAACCATGCCTTTTGGGCAAGATGACTAAAACGCTGTTCTCCGGAACAATGAAGCAAGCAACAGATTTATTGGAGATCATACATACTGATGTATGTGGTCCGGTGAATATTAAGGCTTGCAGCAGGTATCATTATTTTCTGACCTTCACAGATGATTTGAGCAGATATGGGGATATCTACTTGATGAAACATAAGTCTGAAATATTTGAACAGTTCAAAGAATTTCAGAATGAAGTGGAAAATCATTGTGACAAGAAAATAAAAGTTTCTACGATATGATCGCAGAGGTAAAATATTTGAGTTACGAGTTTGGTCTTCAATTAAAACAATGTGGAATAGTTTCACAAACTCATGCCACATGGAACACCACAGCATAATGGTGTGTCCGAACGTCATAACCGTACTTTATTAGATATGGT
>NW_025250810.1:0-2144 GCF_018294505.1 Triticum aestivum | reverse complement strand
TGCTCGCTCCATTGTTCCGGAGAACGGAGTCTTGGTCATCTTACCCATGAGGCATGGTTCGCACGTGTCAAATGATTCGTAATCAAGAGACTCCAAAAGTCCATCTGCATGGAGCTTCTTCATGCGTTTGACACCAATGTGACCAAGACGGCAGTGCCACAAGTATGTGGGACTATCATTATCAACCTTACATCTTTTGGTATTCACACTATGAATATGTGTAACACTACGTTCGAGATTCATTAAGAATAAACCATTAACCAGCGGGGCATGACCATAAAACATATCTCTCATATAAATAGAACAACCATTATTCTCGGATTTAAATGAGTAGCCATCTCGAATTAAACGAGATCCTGATACAATGTTCATGCTCAAAGCTGGCACTAAATAACAATTATTGAGGTTTAAAACTAATCCCGTAGGTAAATGTAGAGGTAGCGTGCCGACGGCGATCACATCGACCTTGGAACCATTCCCGACGCGCATCGTCACCTTGTCCTTTGCCAGTCTCAGTTTATTCCGCAGCTCCTGCTTTGAGTTACAAATATGAGCAACCGCACCGGTATCAAATACCCAGGAGCTACTACGAGTGCTGGTAAGGTACACATCAATAACATGTATATCACATATACCTTTGGTGTTGCCGGCCTTCTTGTCCGCTAAGTACTTGGGGCAGTTCCGTTTCCAGTGACAACATGTATATCACATATACCTTTGGTGTTGCCGGCCTTCTTGTCCGCTAAGTACTTGGGGCAGTTCCGCTTCCAGTGACCACTTCCCTTGCAATAAAAGCACTCAGTCTCAGGCTTGGGTCCATTCTTTGGCTTCTTCCCGGCAACTGGCTTACCGGGCGCGGCAACTCCCTTGCCGTCCTTCTTGAAGTTCTTCTTACCCTTGCCTTTCTTGAACTTAGTGGTTTTATTCACTATCAACACTTGATGTTCCTTTTTGATCTCCACCTCCGCTGATTTCAGCATTGTATATACCTCAGGAATGGTCTTTTCCATCCCCTGCATATTGAAGTTCATCACAAAGCTCTTGTAGCTCGGTGGAAGCGACTGAAGGATTCTGTCAATGACCGCGTCATCCGGGAGATTAACTCCCAGCTGAGTCAAGCGGTTGTGTAACCCAGACATTTTGAGTATGTGCTCACTGACAGAACTATTTTCCTCCATCTTACAACTGAAGAACTTGTCGGAGACTTCATATCTCTCGACCCGGGCATGAGCTTGGAAAACCATTTTCAGCTCTTCGAATATCTCATATGCTCCGTGTTGCTCAAAACGCTTTTGGAGCCCCGGTTCTAAGCTGTAAAGCATTCCGCACTATACGAGGGAGTAATCATCAGCACGCTGCTGCCAAGCGTTCATAACGTCTTGGTTCTCTGGGATGGGTGCGTCACCTAGCGGTGCTTCTAGGACATAATCTTTCTTGGCAGCTATGAGGATGATCCTCAGGTTCCGGACCCAGTCCGTATAGTTGCTGCCATAATCTTTCAGCTTGGTTTTCTCTAGGAACGCGTTGAAGTTGAGGGCAACATTAGCGTGGGCCATTTGATCTACAAGACATATTATAAAGATTTTAGACTAAGTTCATGATAATTAAGTTCATCTAATCAAATTATTCAATGAACTCCCACTCAGATAGACATCCCTCTAGTCATCTAAGTGAAACATGATCCGAGTCAACTAGGCCGTGTCCGATCATCACGTGAGACGGACTAGTCAACATCGGTGAACATCTTCATGTTGATCGTATCTTCTATACGACTCATGCTCGACCTTTCGGTGTTCCGTGTTCCGAGGCCATGTCTGTACATGCTAGGCTCGTCAAGTCAACCTAAGTGTATTGCGTGTGTAAATCTGGCTTACACCCGTTGTATTCGAATGTTAGAATCTATCACACCCGATCATCACGTGGTGCTTCGAAACAACGAACCTTCGCAATGGTGCACAGTTAGGGGGAGCACTTTCTTGAAATTATTGCGAGGGATCATCTTATTTAAGCTACCGTCGTTCTAAGCAAATAAGATGTAAAACATGATAAACATCACATGCAATCAAATAGTGACATGATATGGCCAGTATCATATTGCTCCTTTGATCTTCATCTTCGGGGCGCCATGATCATCTTCGTCACCG
>NW_025250809.1:0-2144 GCF_018294505.1 Triticum aestivum | reverse complement strand
GAAGTCTCTCTGCAAAAACATAAAATAGGCAAACGTGAGTACAAATGTACCCAGCAAGACTTACATCAGAACTAACTACATATGCATCATTATCAACAAGGGGGTGGAGGGGTTTGACTGCAGCAAGCCAGCTTTGACTCGGTGGCTATCCTGAACTACGACTGCAATGTAACTCTTTTGAGGTGGCGCACACGAGTCCACATATTCACCATATCAATACACCACTATGGATCCGCTCCCGTCTCCCTACGAGAACGCCATCCATAGCACTCACGCTTATCTTGCGTATTTTAGAGTATCCACTTTCACTTGTCTATGAACTGATATAAGCAACCCAGAAGTCCTTTTCCGCGGACACGGCTATTCGAATAGTTGATGTTAACCCTGCAGGGGTGTACTTCTTCATACATGTTTCCACCACTTAGCGTCTGCACACGACATGTGCTCGGCAGACTTCAAGCGAAAGCCGACGTGGGTGTAGACCACGACCTACCTAAACACCTAAGTCTCTAGTCCAGGTTTATCGCCTATTCGGGTTCCATCGATGAGGAGATCCGGCCGGAGTTTCGCTCACAGCCCCAAACGATGTGAACAGGGTTCCGTGACACCAAACGGGCGCCCGGTATACCCGGCCACGTGCCTACCGCATCACAGCCCACCCCTACGGTCAGCGCTGTCCACGGCCTCCAGCATACTACAAACACCAGAAACTACTTGCAACTCCTGGACAGAGGACAAGGGTGAATAAGAAGTCGAGCGGGGTCATATTTCAGGGCCCAATGTATGGTAGTAGTTGAATCATGGATCACAAACACAGAACTCAGTTCCTGAGGACGGCTTCAATGAGACAACCCACCATGTACTCCTACATGGCCTCTCACCGACACCTTTTACCAAATCGTGTTCACACACTTAGCTCACACACAGTAGGACATGTTCACCCGCCTCTGATTGATCCCCGATGAATCAGACCTGACTCAACTCTAAGCAGTAGCAGGCATGACAAACAAGCATGAATGAGTAGGCACATCAGGGCTCAAACAACTCCTACTCATGCTAGTGGGTTTCATCTATTTACTGTGGCAATGACAGGTCATGCAAAGGATAAAGGGGTTCAGCTACCGCAGCAAGTAACAAATATGTCGTTGTTGTCCTAATGCAGTAAAAGAGAGCAGGAGCGAGAGAGTGGGATTTTATCGGAATGAACAAGGGGGTTTTGCTTGCCTGGCACTTCTGAAGATAACATTGAGTCTTCATCAGTGTCAACGATCACATCATCGGTATCACGTCTATCGAGAGGGGACAAATACCGGCAACACAGAAAGGAACACAATCAATGCAATGCACAATATGATGCATGATCATGACATGGCAAAATGAATGTGTTTTGGGCTAATGCAACTAGCAACAGATTAAATGAAGTTGGTTTGAATATAAAATTCAAATTCAAACTCCATATGTGATTAAATAAATGCCCTTTAATTGATTTGTGCTAAACAGCAGCTATAAGTTGTTCTAACATGCATGAAAATTGTACAGATGGGTTCCTTGAATTTTTCTGATAATTTTTCATATATAAATTATTTAATTTGGAGTTACGGTTGAATTTCTATGAATTTTAGAAGTTTATACAATTTTCTAGAATTTCCTGAATTATAATAAATCCAGAAAATGGTTTATTGCGTCAGCACTAGGTCATGCTGATGTCAGCAGGTCAACTAGGCGGGTCCAGGTCAAACTTGACCAGTGGGGTCCACTAGTCAGTGACCCAGGGCTGTTTAGCTCGCTGACAGGTGGGCCAGGTCAACGGCCACGTCAGCAGGGTCAACTCTGACTGGTGGGTCCCGTGTGTTTATTAACTAATCTAAACAGAAATAAAACGTAGATTATTTAGAGCGTGGGGCCCAGGTGTCAGTGAGCTAGGTGGGTTGGTTAGTGGGGTCATTAGCGCTAATTAAGTGACACGTCGACTTCGCCGGAGTTCGGCCGGCGACGACCAAAACTGCGGCGGGGGCTCGCCGGAGTGGCGCTGCGAGCGGTTTTGGGCCAAGCCAAGGGCACCAGAGGGTTGCCCTTGCTTGCGCGCATCCAAAGGAGGCATGCGGGAGGCGCGGGGTGGCCGGAGCTCGCCGGAGTGGAGGCCG
>NW_025250808.1:0-2144 GCF_018294505.1 Triticum aestivum | reverse complement strand
CTTCTCCTGTTGTGCTTTATTAGCTCTATTAATATCATCTTTCAAAATGGAATCAGGAGTCATAGGAAGCAAAGTAATATTTTTATCCTTATGAACAAGAGTATAGTGATTGTTTCTACCATGGTGTACAGAATTTTTATCAAATTGCCATGGTCTACCAAGTAATAAGGAACATGCTTGCATAGGTACCACATCACAATCAACATAATCAGCATATGTAGAGATACTAAAATGCACACGAACAATACGTGTTACCTTAACCTTGCCGCTGTTGTTGAACCATTGGATGTAGTAAGGATGTGGATGTGGTCTTGTGGTGAGAGAAAGCTTCTCCACCATCTCCATGCTAGCCAAGTTGTTGCAACTACCTCCGTCTATGATGACGCGCACAGAACGTTCCTTCACAACTCCCTTGGTATGGAACAAATTGTGCCTCTAATTTTGCTCAGCTTGTGTGACCTGCACACTCAAAACTCGTTGAGCAACTAAACATTCATACCTGTCAGCGTCTTCAGGAGCCATGTATTGCGTCTCATGATCAGAATCATCTCCACCATGTTCTTCACATGTAATAAGAGCCAAAGTCTCCTCATCATAGTCACTAGCGGACTCATATCCACCATCCGCGGTAGCAATCATCACACGCGGAGATTTGCATTCTCTCGCATAATGACCTCCTCCCTTACAACGACGACAAATAATATCACTTGTGTGCCCTGTTGATGCCATGGAAGAAGAAGAACACTGTGCAGGCCCCGCAGGTGCGCTCTTGGCAGATAATGGTGGTTGTGCCTGTTTTCTTGTATCACGGCTGGAGGTGGCACCGGATGGAGGTGCTGGTGCAGTTGAAGTAGAAGATGCACGTGGTGTCCATGATGAAGGTCGGCCTGCAGAAAAGTTAGTTCGCCCCAATGCTTGTCGATCCTGCACTTCACGTTCAGCTTTACAAGCAAGATGGAATAAACGAGTGATATTAGTATACTCCTTATAATCTAGAATGGTCTGAATCTCTCTATTTAATCCACCCAGAAAACGTGCAAGCATAGCTTCATTCTCCTCAACAATACCACATCTAATCATGCCAGTTTGTAATTCCTGATAATATTCTTCTACATAATTTTTCCCTTGTCTTAAACGCTGCAATTTTTGAAGTAATTCACGTTGATAATATGGTGGAACCCAACGCGTACGCATAGCAGTTTTCAAAGCAGCCCAAGTAGTTGGAATAGGATATAATCTACAATGTTCAGACCACCATACACATGCAAAACTAGTGAAAGCACAAACAGCAGCAGCAACTCGTCTCTCCTCGGCATATTGTAAACATGTAAATCGTTGTTGATGAGGACATGACTACCTTGGATATGACCAAAAATATTGCATATATGCATATTTGTCAGGTGATTTCTAGTGCAAACTATTCAATAATCTATTTATGTTATCCAGAACAAAAATACTTCACACACTTTTGTGTTTTGTCTAATTGCAGGTGTATGGGACATTTGTACAATCCACATATGAAGATAAGGAAGAAAGAGATCTTTATTTTCTGTCCAAAAAGTTCTCTCACGTCACTTTTGGCCCAAGAGAAGATAGAGTCCAAGTCTCTCACGTTCTGGATTCAGATTCGGACTGCACAGACACACCTGACTCAAAACGGACACAAGTTTTTCATACGGACTCCGAATTGGGTGATTCTTTTTTTGTTGGAAACTAGATTTCGTGCACTTTCCAACCCAATTGGAATCACCTTCAAATTCATCCGGAGCGTTGAGTTGTGGACGAAACAATCTGATGCTGCAGCAGAATCCGAGTCAAACTACAAGTCCAAAGGTGTTACATCACCTCCACTTGGGCCCATTGGCCTTGTACGACCTAGATTTAGTTTTAGGCTGCCTTGGGACGTCCTCCCACCTCCTTGGCCGCCACCCCTTGCTCCTATATAAGTAGATCCATCTAGTAGCTTTTCCTTGGGATTTGTTTAGTTAAAAGTTAGCCATTGCAACTTCGTGTATTTCGTTTGTGTCCAACGACCAGACCAAGACCGCTTACGGATCCCCACCTTTATCAATACTTCATACATATTCGCAATATTCAGATTGCCTTTATCATATTCTTGCTCGTTCTTCGATTGCTTGCAGGAA
>NW_025250807.1:0-2144 GCF_018294505.1 Triticum aestivum | reverse complement strand
GCTTGCTACTGCTCTGGAACACTTAGGCTGGCCGGCATGTGTCCTTCTTCGTTCCTGTGTCTGTCCCTTCGGGGAAATGTCACGCTTTGAGTACCGGAGTCCTGTTAGCCCGCTACAGCCCGGTTTACCGGAGTCCTGCTAGCCCAGTGCTACAGCCCGGACCCACTTGCTGATGACCGACACGTTCGAAGCTGGGTCATGGATGCCTGTCCCTGTAAGTCTGTGCCACTTTGGGTTTACGACTAGTCATGTCAGCCCGGGCTCCTGATCATATGGATGCTAGCGACACTATCATATACGTGAGCCAAAAGGCGCAAACGGTCCCGGGAAAAGGTAAGACGACACCCGTGGGAATACCGTGCGTGAGGCCGCAAAGTGATATGAGGTGTTACCAGCTAGATCGATGTGACATCGAGTCGGGGTCCTGACAGCGTTGGCATCAGAGCCGGACTGCCTGTAGGTTCTCCAAGCCAAACTGGTCGATGTTGAGTCTAGAAATTCTTTAGTTATATGTAGGGGAATTGTTTGTGGGTTGGAACGTAAGGCTCTTTTTACTCCTTATACCTTATGACTTTCTGATCTGAGTCAGTCCATTCTTCCACCGGGGGTTAAGGAATTAGGATCTATTCTCTCTATCAGGATCACGTGTTTCTAATCAGTAGTACCTTATAAGTTTGATGGATACAAGCCTAGTTCAGTTCTACTACCACGTTATGTTGCCATAATGGTTCCAGAACTTTGGTATGATGATGCTGAGTGTGTACGAAATCCTTTGTCAAATGTCTCAAAATCCTTTTTGAGCATTTACAGCTGTTATGCTGCTGAAATTTTGCTAGAAATTCTAATGCCTTTGCATTATGATTGTGCTTTCAGATGGCCACTCGCGACCTTAATCAAGTGGTTCGCCTGACTCGATGCCTAGATGTACCCGGCCATACTGCTAAGTTGGTCAGGGTAATGACTGAGGCTGGATACCGCTGGTATCCTGAGTACACGGTCGAAGAGCAATTCCGAGACTTCAATCAAAGCCAGTATCTCTGCACTGTCAGGATATTTCCATCTTATCCTGGATCCACCGAGCCTCTTCACTGTTCCTATGGACTCGGGGTTACTATTGAGATGGCTGTGCAGGATGCCGCCTACTCTATGATGACCATTATGCGAGTCAGATCTGGTTTATTTCGGGACTCTGACTTCCGGTATATGCCAGGATCACTTCCGGGAGCACAAGGGTATCTCCAGGCTATCTAGGATGACTCCACTCAGGAGGATTCACGAACTCGCACCACTGCTGAGATGCTCGAGGATAAGGACCGTGAAAATCGGGCCTTAAGGTTAGAGCTCTTCAATACCCGTGCTGACCATTGGGCCACTTTGACTCGGTTCGCACCGGCGGTGCAAGCTGGATATTCAGATATGCGCGATCTCTATCCTGTGAGATCTGCTCTGCCAGACGTGATGGTATGGCGTGATGTAGGAGGCATCACCCCACCTCGCGGTCCCCGCAGGCCACCGTTTGTTGGTCCAAGACCTCATCCTAGCCCCTATGGTCCACAAGCTCCGCGAGATCGTCTGTTTCCGGATGAACATGTTGAGCTTCCAGGCTATGGAGGTGACTTCTATGAGGACTACTACGGATCGGTCTGAGTAGTGGGTAGTATCACTAGTTCGCACTAGCTGTGTCGTCTATCGTCCCGCGTAACTCGTGGGATATGACCTAGTTTGTACTCTTTCCGGAGATGTAGAAAAATAATGTATAGGAGCTTGGAATGCCTCCGATGAGATGTAATCCTCTTTTCACCGTAATAGTACTTTGTTTGGTCTTGTACTAAACCCTGTATGGTGTGTATGACGATGGAATAAAGAAGCAGTTTCTGTATCTACCATGTCATACGGATGATCATCTTGCATTCCGAGTTATTCCTTACATTATGTATCCTATGTCGGAATTTTATCATTCTGACTAAATCATTGTCTTGTTCACCTAGGATGGTCAACACGCGCGCTAACCCTGCTTCCCAAGAGCAGGCCGAAGGCAGTGAAGCCAGGAATGAAAATCTGCCTCATCCTCCTTCACTAGCCGAAGTTATGATGGAAGCTGAGAGAAACAAGCGGGAGACAAACCGTTTGTTGGAGCGTATTGA
>NW_025250806.1:0-2144 GCF_018294505.1 Triticum aestivum | reverse complement strand
CGACTAAAGGCCCGTCCACGTGGGCGCCAGGAGTCCGTCGGGGCGGAGGACCTTTAGTCCCGGTTCTCGTGGCTAACCGGGACTAAAGGCCTCCTCCGCAGGTTTAGGGTTTTAGCCCCTCTAAACCTGGTTTCTTTTTAATTTGTAGTGTTTTATTTCTTTTATATTTTATTTTGTGTTTTATTTTAATTTTGATGAAGTTTTAGTACACATATTCTATGCTACTATATACATGCATATGAAATTTCAAACAAGAAGAATTCAAGAGGAATATATAATATATATTCAATCTCGGGTGACCATATACAACTTCGAACAAGTTTCCATACACAATTAGGATGGATGACCATATACAACTTCGAACAAGTTTCAATCTCGGGTATGCATATAAATTTCTTCGTCCTCGGTATAGTGTTCTCCTTTAGGATTGATGACTTCCCTCATGAAAAATCCTGCTAATTCATCTTGAATTGGTCGGAAGCGAGCTTCTGGACTAAGCCTCCTCCGCAAGTTATCCGTCGCCTTCCGCAGGCTATCCGATGCCTTCCGCTCAGAGGTGTGTCTCCGGATGTTCTCACAAACATAGTATCCACATAGATTGGTCCCCGGTGGCTGCTTATCCACATTAACTAACCTTCTAAAATCTAGCTCATGTTTGAATTCACCGACAATTTCTTCTGAGAACCATCTCCAAACCCTACAGGGCAAAGAAATTAAATGAACAAGGGAGTTATTAGTTACTTGATATTAGGAAATAAACGAAAGAGACCGATCGATATAGAGCTCAAATGATTGAAAATAATTACTTTTGCAGCATTTTTCTCATGTCGGCCCAACGCTTTGAATCCGAATCCATAGAGTCCATGATTAGAACTCTGGAGGTGTGAAGTTCAATATTTAGCAGAATCCAGTGGAACCTGCGGACACGTTACATGCACAGTCATGCATAACTCATCGATTAGACATACCATGCATGGAGTAAACAAAAGAGAATGGGCACAAGAGAGAAACACTCACCCAAAATGGTAAGGAAATAGAATATGACTTTTGAGTTGATGCTTTCTAAGAAACTTCTACAAGTCTTTCTCCACGTCTTCGGGGTGATTTTGTAACACATGTCCATTAACGATATGTGGGTCAATGAACCCAACATCATGGATGTTTCTTATTTTGCATTCCCAAATCTTCAATCTGCATAATAGCGTACGCAACAATATAGTTAGGACAATATATATATATATATAGTGCAGGCAATGAAGAACGAGATGAGGTAGAAATAAATCACTTACAGAACGTAGCAACTCAGGATAGATTTGTCGAGCTCGCGCAGATTGAACAGCTGGAACAATTCACTCATATGAACTTGTACAGAGTACCGTTTGGTGTGATGCTCCTCTGTAACATCCGCATAAACATATTCTTTGTCGGCCCATGTTATGAAATGCTTGTACCAACGTAGCAGATTTCGCATTTGTGGTGGTAGACTCTTTTCCCGCGCAGGCTCGACGAGAGGCCCATTCCGCACATATTGTAATGCTATCTCGCATACTGGCGCATCCTCAAGGCCTAACGAGGCACGAAGAGTCAAACCCATCTCGGACGCTTGTTTCATGCCACTCGCTACAGTCAATCCAAGTGCTGCCGCAGCTGCTATGATCTCGGGGTCCTCTTCTGGACCGGCTTTCACTATGAGCGGGGGGATCGATTGTTTATTCTGCATCCCGAGCTGGTCAACTTGTTTCCCGCTTTTTTTACTTTCTTCTTTCTCCTCCTTCAATATTTTTGCTTGCCTACGAAGTTCATGTCCATAGTCGTCGGGCATATTCAGCTCGGCTTGGGACGGTGTCGTCAAAAAATCCTTAGCCCACTTCTTTTGCTTCTCAGTGAATACTTGCTTGGGCTCAGGCTCTTTTATCGCCTTCGTATCCGCCTTCCATTTCTCATAATGAGCAGACGCGGCCAATTTGGTTTCAGCTTCACTAAGTTCCCAAGGCCTTGGGAGGAGAGGCTTCAGTGATGGCTCCGGTACCCTTGTGGTCTTAGGTACATAAGGGTCCGGGTTAATAGTCCAGGAGCGGGTTTCCTTGTTGTCCGCCTGCTTCTGCTTCTTCGCTGGAGGTGGATTGGGGGGCGTCGTACCCGCC
>NW_025250805.1:0-2144 GCF_018294505.1 Triticum aestivum | reverse complement strand
AAAAAAAACTAACCTAAACTATTAGCAAGGGTGAAGGTACTAGATTTCCTCTCGCCGACACTAGCCGCCGGAGTGACAAGCAGAGGGGAGGCCAATCCATGGGCTTGGCAGTGAAGCCGGAGAGGAAAGTTTGACCTAGCCGCCAAGCGGAAGGGGAGAAAACGCTTAGACAAAAAGTACGATCTAATCAGGTAAATCATGGTAATATAATATAAAAATGTTATTTGGCTCCTATGAGTAGAATATAAGTATGCCAATAATATGACAGTGAAAAAAAAATCAAAAGGAGCCTACAATAGGACAATACCAAATTATGGTAAGGGTAGTGAAAAAAATCTATCCAACCAGTTTTTTCAAAGCCCGGGGTAGCAGCCACTGCCCACAAGAAGATTTTCATTAAAAAACACGGTTTCACACGCTAAGCTTGAGTTTTGCATTAGCATGAAGGGGCAGAGAGAGCAGCGGAAAATGCCGGCCGGGTCTGCCTGATGAAACAGAGCTAAAAAAAGCAGAAAAAACAAATTACGCCCTTGCAGATCGAGCGGGAACCACGGTTCTGGATACCGTCTGAGAAAAACGGTTAGGCCCTCTTTGATTCGTAGGATTTTTGAAAATGTAGGAATAGGAAAAGTATAGGATTAGGGTGGCATGTCAACTTGAATCCTATAGGATTAGCAAGGAGTGTTTGATGTTACATGAAAAACAAAGAAAATGTAAAAGAGGTTGGAGTGGATGTTAGATTTCTCATGAAATGTAGTACAAAAAATTCCATAGGAAAATTTTCTATGGGATCCAATCCTATGAATCAAAGGGCCAACATAGGAAAACTTCCTAAGGATTTCAATCCTTTAGAAATCCTATAGAATTCCTTTGAATCAAAGGAGCCCTTACTGGGAGGATACCGAGCCTCTAGCTGCCCCACGAGAAAGACGTATGCCGAGAAAAAAAATCTGAATTTTTACGTCCAGAGTACTAGTAAAGTGGCTTAGCATCTCAATATTTTCAATATACGTGCATACACAACGTTCCAATGAGATACTATCACTTTTGTGCTCAACACCGGTTCAAGTCTTATCTATATCTAGTTTAAAAGATTTGAATTCAAATTCAACTATAAATTTCGTCCGAAATATGTTCGGTATTTCTCAGTAACCGAGAATCTCGCCCCCCATGAGAAAATTCGTCCATTCAGAACCCAAAAACTTGGCAGGAACAAAACCTCTCTAGAGGAGCACCTCTGCAAGAATACTGTGGGCAACGACTGACGCGCAGTGGATGTTATGTCTGAAAACCTTGCGTTTCTGCTCTTCCACATACCCCATAACAGTGCGGCAGCCACAGTGGCGTGCATGCTAGGGGGCGACGCCACCGGCATAGAGCTCCTCAACAAGGCAACAAACGGGTGTGCTGCGGGTAGCACCTGCTCCAGATGGTCTATCCTGGGTATGATATTCGTGTGGTGGAGTAAGCTGGCGCACAACAAGCGATGATGGTGGCATTTGCACCATAGGATATATCATTGTTAAGGCTCGCGAGATCACCCAAGGCAGTGGAGGAGATATGGGGCCCCAAGAAGAGTGTGCCACCGTTGAGCGCCTTCAATGCTACACTTACAGACAATTTCTATGGGAATTAAGTCAGGGGATGAGTTTTCAAAGAGTGATTAGAAATCAAAGAGAGGGGCCCACCACTGGAAATCAAGGTGGAAGCCGATTTGTGGGGAGAAGAGTCCGTAGGTGCTATCTGTATGTTTAGCATTTTCGAAGATTTTGGGTTTGGGGTAGTCGCAGTAGAGCGCGGGGAAGCGCGTCATGGTAGTGGCGTCGTCCCCCATCCAACTGGCCAGCTAGAAGGCAGTCCAGTCCCAGTTGGATCTGGTTAGCGGGTTTGAGGAATTGGATCAGTGGAGCATCAGATTTGAGATAGCTTTATCAGTTCGAGTTGTTGAAGTTTCAACATAGAGTAGTTTTGGTAGACAAACATATTGGGCAGTCAAACAGTGTTCGATTCTACAAAAAAATTGAGTGTATCTCAGGAACTCATGTGTTTACTCATGCGCCAAATTTGATGTTCTTTGGTTTAGCAGTTTTGAGAACAATTTTCAAAATACTAAAGGGGACATAAGCTGTGTAAACTCTGCTTTG
>NW_025250804.1:0-2144 GCF_018294505.1 Triticum aestivum | reverse complement strand
GTCAACCCCGCCCGTCGCCCTCGCGCCAGCCAAAAAGTAGGTGTGTCCACCCCCGCCATCGAGCAGAGCATCTTCTTCCTTCGCCGCCATGCCATCACGCTGCGCGCCACTGACGGCATCTGCGCTACCTCGCCAATGGTAGTTGGCCGTGCCCTGGAGGCGCAACTCTGCATCCCGCCGCACCATCTGTGTGTGATGGCGCACAACCCGGAGGACTTCTTCGTCATCTTCACGCAGCCGGCCCACCACGACAACGCGGTTCCCGCGGCTCCCTGCGCGTCGACGGCGCCAACTTCGCCATTGCGCCGTGGGGAGAGAACGACCACGCCGGCCATGGCACCTTCAACCTCCACGTGCGCTGCGTCATCGAGCACCTGCCCCAGTAGTACTGGACACTGGAGGGCGTCCAAGAGGTCTTCGGCGACAAGGTGCTCATCGATCGGCTCGACAGCCGTACCCTGGAGCGCGACCACACCAAGACTTTCGCCTGCTGGGTGTGGGTCTGGGACGTGGCGTTCATACTGACCCGACACACCTACTGGAAGCTGCCCCAGGGCGCCGGCCGGGTGGAGGAGATGGACGGCTGCTCACTGCCGGACCACAGAGTTGCCCTCCCGCCAGGCGCGGAGCGTTACGACTTGCTCACCCACGTCAACAGGGTCGAGGACTGGTCCCCCTGCTCCCTGAAGTCGTCGCACTCCGCTCAAAGTGGCCTGCCCTCCTCCGACTCTGACCACGACGACGACCTGCCCCGCACCCTCCCCGGCACCTGGATCATGCATGTCGAGGACGGTCAGCCCATGGAGCACCACCGCCGTCAGTAACGCGCGCCTGTGGTGGACACGGGCTGCCGCGGGCTCCCCGGGGGCGGCCCCCGCCGCGACCATGACGGCCAGGGCGGGGGTGGCGGCGGCGGCCGTTCCTGGAAGGACACGCTGTTGGGCCGGGGCCGCGGTCAAACCGCCCAGGTCGATCGTGGCCAGGCCACGAGCAAGGAGCGACAGCGCAGCCGTTCCCCCCCAGCTCGTCGCTCAAAGAACACAAGAGGCCACGGGCGGCACAGCGGCCGCTCACCCTCTCAGGAGTACCCAAGCAAGAAGCAGCAGGGGAAAGCAAAGCTCGCTAGCCGAATCCACGTCCCTTCCCTTGCCGCGGCTCTGATTGGCTCCAACACCACGCAAGATGCGCAGAGTTCTTCGCCTCTGCTGAGAAGGCGCTCGCTGCACCCACCTTGGGCGACGCTGTTGCCGCGCTCCTGGACGAGGAGATCGCCACCACCATCGAGAGGCCTCTGGAGTTCCATGACCGCGCCAAGCCGGAGGCGAGCAAGTCTGCGCCTAGGGTGCCGGACGTGTTCGGCCCTACGCTCTCGGGGCCACGCCACGCCCCAGAACACTTCAGCTGCCAGACTCCATCGCGCGCCGACACGGTCGCCTTCCAGCTGGGTGCGGTGACCCAGCAGGTCCAGCTCCTAGAGATTGACGGGCCTAGGGATGCTCCACGAGGTGTCTTCAACGACAAGCCTGCCTCCCTGCTCGGTCCGGCGCCGGCCAAGCGCAACTCTGCCCCGCCAAAGTCTAGGGCGACCTCTGTCCCTCCCCCACAGCAGAGCGCACGCCAAGCTGCCCAAAACTGCAAGGTGCCTGTGGCGCAGCGCGGATCGCTCAGGTTGGTGCAAGGCCTTAGACTGCTGGGCCCAAAGGAGCGGATGATGAAGAAGGCGGCAGAAGCGCTCATCCGCAAGTTCGACGAGCCCCTCTCTGATGACGACATCGCCATCATCTCCAAGCTCACCAACAAGGACAAGGGCGCTCTCCGCACCGCGGCCGGGCTCAACGGTCCTGACGGAGTCGCCGAGGAGGCCGCGGTGTGATCATGTTAGTGCGACCAGCATTCTTCAGTGTTAGTTTTAGTGGTAGTTTCCGGGGACGGCCAGCCCTAGGCCGGCTAGACTTAGGTTATGTTTCCCCCTGTTGTACCAGTTTTAGTTTGTGGCTCGAGTCGCGCCGTCATAGTTTGGGGCCTATTGGTGGTCGACGATGTCCCCTGGAGCGACGGTGGGTGTACCAGTGCATTGCTTATCTTAGTATCTGTAGTCGCCGGAGATCTCTTGTGTGTCCCCATGAATGACGACCACTCCACAC
>NW_025250803.1:0-2144 GCF_018294505.1 Triticum aestivum | reverse complement strand
GCAGAACGTCTACTACCGTGTCATCGCCGTCCGTGAGGGGGGCCACGCCCCGGAGACGCGTCCCGCCTCTTCGGACATGCCACCACACCACCCCGCATGTATGAGGGCCCGGTGCGACGCTCCGGTGGCATTGCTACCCCCAGTGCCCCCGTCCCGCCTAACCCTGTAGCGTTTGACCACGGGATCTACCCCTTTGACTTTGCACGGACGGGCTTTGACCAATGGACCTCCCCACCCGGTTTGTGTTAGGTCAGCCCATAGGAACACATTGGAGCAACATCCGGGGAAGACCCACAGCAAGATCCCCTCCGTGTAGATCCCACGCGTCCGTTTCCCCCCTCCAGGTGCCGGCGGCAGCGCCGTTCGTGAGGGGGCACACCCCGGACACGCGTGCCGGGCGTTTGCAACCGCGACAACACTTCCAGACTTGTGAGAGGCCGCCAGCGCAAGATTTGGCGGCATGCTAGCCCCCGGAGGCCGCCGGCCACAGCCGTAGACGCGCGAAGGGCAATCCGCGTGGAGGGAATTTTTCGGATACTTCTCCATCACCAAAAATTATGAAAAAATACCATCGTTCCGATAGCACATGTGCCTACGTCGTGCAAAAAAATCATGATTTTATCGCGCTCCGAGTATTTAGTAATATTGACGCCGCATCGTTACCGCAGAACGTCTACTACCGTGTCATCGCCGTCCGTGAGGGGGGCCACGCCCCGGAGACGCGTCCCGCCTCTTCGGACATGCCACCACACCACCCCGCATGTATGTGGGCCCGGTGCGACGCTCCGGTGGCATTGCTACCCCCAGTGCCCCCGTCCCGCCTAACCCTGTAGCGTTTGACCACGGGATCTACCCCTTTGACTTTGCACGGACGAGCTTTGACCAATGGACCTCCCCACCCGGTTGTGTTAGGTCAGCCCATAGGAACACTTTGGAGCAACATCAGGGGAAGTCCCACAGCAAGATCCCCTCCGTGTAGACCCCACGCGTCCGTTTCCCCCCTCCAGGTGCCGGCGGCAGCGCCGTTCGTGAGGGGGGCACACCCCGGACACGCGTGCCGGGCGTTTGCAACCGCGACAACACTTCCAGACTTGTGAGAGGCCGCCGGCGCAAGATTTGGCGGCATGCTAGCCCCCGGAGGCCGCCGGCCACAGCCGTAGACGCGCGAAGGGCAATCCGCGTAGAGGGAATTTTTCGGATACTTCTCCATGACCAAAAATTATGAAAAAATACCATCATTCCTATAGCACATGTGCCCACGTCGTGCAAAAAAAAATCATGATTTTATCGCGCTCCGAGTATTTAGTAATATTGACGCCGCATCGTTACCGCGGAACGTCTACTACCGTGTCATCGCCGTCCGTGAGGGGGGCCACGCCCCGGAGACGCGTCCCGCCTCTTCGGACATGCCACCACACCACCCCGCATGTATGAGGGCCCGGTGCGACGCTCCGGTGGCATTGCTACCCCCCCCAGTGCCCTCGTCCCGCCTAACCCTGTAGCGTTTGACCACGGGATCTACCCCTTTGACTTTGCACGGACGGGCTTTGACCAGTGGACCTCCCCCTCCCCACCCGGTTGTATTAGTTCAGCCCATAGGAACACTTTGGAGCAACATCCGGGGCAGACCCACAGCAAGATCCCCTCCGTGTAGACCCCACGCGTCTGTTTCCCCCCTCCAGGTGCCGGCGGCAGCGCCGTCCGTGAGGGGGGCACACCCCGGACACGCGTGCCGGGCGTTTGCAACCGCGACAACACTTCCAGACTTGTGAGAGGCCGCCAGTGCAAGATTTGGCGGCATGCTAGCCCCCGGAGGCCGCCGGCCACAGCCGTAGACGCGCGAAGGGCAATCCGCGTGGAGGGAATTTTTCGGATACTTCTCCATCACCAAAAATTATGAAAAAATACCATCGTTCCTATAGCACATGTGACCACGTCGTGCAAAAAAATCATGATTTTATCGCGCTCCGAGTATTTAGTAATATTGACGCCGCATCGTTACCGCAGAACGTCTACTACCGTGTCATCGCCGTCCGTGAGGGGGGCCACGCCCCGGAGACGCGTCCCGCCTCTTCGGACATGCCACCACACCACTCCGCATGTATGAGGGCCCGGTGCGACGCTCCGGTGGCATTGCTACCCCC
>NW_025250802.1:0-2144 GCF_018294505.1 Triticum aestivum | reverse complement strand
TCCTTTGCGCTGAAGCATATACCTCCGGGGCTCCCGGCAGCCCGGTGATCGTGCTGCCGGACATGAGGAACACAAATCGATCGGCGGGCGACCATTTAGGCCAGGTATTATATACCTATGCTGTCTAGAACTAGCACCGCGTAGTTCATTTGAATGTAATGAAATCCGTCATGTTTGTACGAAAATCCAGTATTTTATATGATTTCTGTCGTTGTTTATATGAAATATCAGTTTGTCTACATGTTTGCGTGAATTTCGTCCGGTTGGTTGAGTTGCTGTCATAATGTGTGTGACTACGGTTGGATGGCGTAATTTGCGGGTCGCCGGTCGGTCTACGGGCGGCTCGAGCGGTGTTGTGGGACAAAAAAACACAGCTCGTGCGAGCTCGTCTCCAACATGCGCAATGGAGGATGCATGACAGCATGAGCACCCGAGCCATTCCTCGTTCATCGGTGGCAAAGGCACCGATGGACAAAAGGGTCGCCAAAATTTTGGCTACCCCGGGCAAGATCCAAACAGCCCCTCCCAATAGATTCAGATCCCTCTTTCGCCGTGGAATTTTGCCATTTGTTGTTTTCATGGACTAGCAAGATGCCCGTGCATTGCACGGAACATCAAGATGCATTTTTTACAAACTCCCGCATGCATGCAAGGGATAATTAATGTTCTCCTTTGCTAGTACCACGAGGCAAACACCATTAATATTGCATCGATTAGTGTTAGTTGCCTTGTATATCTGCAAATTGTAATTTTGATAGTGGCCCCTTGTATATAAAAATGGAGGGAGAAAGATGAGAGATAAGGTGAGGAGGAGTGGGGCGTGGTGGTGACTGGTGGTCGGACTGGGCGTTGGCATGGGGATGGACAGCGCATTGTGTCTAGGTTTGTATCTCTCTCACACACACCCACGTAGGTTGGGGACGTGCACGAAGAGAAGAGGTGCACGCACGGCGCATGTACTTCCGTCTCTTTCCCAACCACACCCGTGCGGGTACACGGTGGAGCTCATTTCTGTATGAAAAGGCAGCCCACGTGGTAATTTGGCACATGTACTGGTTGTCCACTTGGTGGAGGGAGGATCGTCTACCACGGGTGAACAAACAAATTGCGACTTGACGCGTTATGTTAAATTAAAAAAAGAGGCAAACCATGTGGGGCCTACCTTCGAGGCAAGGCTCTATACACTAGAGTACTTTTGATGTGTCCCGTCAACTCGCAGAACGAGGAGAAGCTTACTTAGTACGCCGTCTCCCCCGCCCATGGGCGCGGTGGCTCGCAGGATGAGGTGAAGCTTGCTTACTACGCCTTACGCCCGCTCCCTCGCCCACGCGCGCGGTGGCTCGCAGCACGAGGAGAAAATTTTACTACTCCCTCCGTTTACTCCTCGTCCCTACTACGTACTTTCGTTAGTACTCCCTCCATTTACTTATACAAGGCCACTATAAAAAGATACATTTTGCATCTATACAAGGCCACAAATAGTAATCGAGACAAAAGTTACTACTCCCTCCTTTCAAGTTTATGGCTCAATTTCAAAATCTCTCCAACCAAGGTAGACGGTGAGTGGTCGAATTAATTTCGTAGTTTGCACAAGTAATTAGTACGCTCGTTTTTCTCAAGAAGTTATGTTTACCGAGGCATTAATTAGAATGAATGCATGAATGACCACTAAATTTCCATGAACTTGTACATGCATTGGTTAGTTTCCTCTTGACACTGCTTGCGTCGGGTGATCTAACGCACCTCGAAATCCAACATGTAATGGTACTACTACTAGTATAGTAGAATTGAGACTTATCAAACGGAAAAACGAATTTTTTTAGATGAGCCCTATAAACCCTAGTGGGTACGTACTCCGTAAAAACAGATTTTTCCAAAACTAAGTCGCTCCCTTTCATGAATTCTGTAGTATACTCCTCCGTCGATGCTCCCTTTCATGAATTATGTACTTCCTGTCGCCGACATGTGGGACATATAGCAACCGGGTCGACGTGTCAAGCACCAAATAACAGTGCAGAACAGCAAGGGGACGCACCCCACTTGTACCGGCCCAGTAGTAGTAATGAGCAATGAGACGTCAAATCACAATGCCGCACTTCCCCAGACGGACGAAGCATCCATTATTTCACACTTTGGTTCGCCAT
>NW_025250801.1:0-2144 GCF_018294505.1 Triticum aestivum | reverse complement strand
AGAGGTAGATATGTGAATGATGAGGCCTTGGTGCCCTCTGGCCGGTAGCTGGGTGGAAGAAGCTTTAGCGGGTTGCGGCTGGGTAGAAAAGGGTTTA
The DNA here is from genome assembly GCF_018294505.1 of Triticum aestivum. Classification (NCBI taxonomy): domain Eukaryota; kingdom Viridiplantae; phylum Streptophyta; class Magnoliopsida; order Poales; family Poaceae; genus Triticum; species Triticum aestivum. Next base: position 2,047 of record NW_025250801.1, on the reverse strand, counting down.
GTGGGTTGCTGCTGGGTAGAAGAAGCTTTGGTGGGCTGCTGCTTGTCTTGGTTCTCATCGAAACAACCCAGCTGCACGAAATCCTCGATCGACTTGACATGAACCTGCAAAGGAAAGACAACATTAATAAATCACAACTCTACTAGATTGTTAAGTTGGGTGGGATGTAAAAGCAAATCTTCTTCTAAGTGCAATATACTTAGTGCTGCTATATGAGTGTATAAATATTTGTTGCTATATAAATGTGAACAAAATTCGTGCTTGTATATGATATTCTGCCATGAAGAAAGAATAGATAGTGTGGGTCTGACCTTGTTTAATTTCTGCAATTCTTGTATATGATATTCTTTGGTGTGTATTGCATTCTCATCGTGGTTTTGATCACAGAACAAGAAGGGAAAGGGTGACTGAAGTACCTACTGCAGCAGACAGAAGTATTTGCCCACTTTGCAGAAGGAAGCCAGGCTAAAGAGAAGAAGCCACGTGGAAGGTGATTCTTGGTTATGTTTTTTTAAAAGCAATCCTTGGTTATGTTTGCTGTGTGCACCGATCTAATTTGAAACATCAATGAAAATTGAGAAAAAATTACTCTCATAGCACTACTTCTATTTGCATTTCCCAAACATATGGTTCTGTCCATCCTCATTTCCTGTCTTCCCTAATAACCATCATTAAGTTATAGGTTTGTTGTGTGCATGTGCTATTCCCTGTCAGTAATTGATTTCAGAAACTGGCAAGCTTTGATAATGTAAGAGTTACTTACTTGCTAATTAGCCAAGCAGGCATGTATTATAACGGTGGAATTTCAGCCATGATACACATAACGGTGAGTAAAGATGATAATATCATTTATGAGTTAGTCAACACAAGACAGTGCCACATACTCTAATTACCTGGAACTTGCACTATAAAAACAGAACCTTAATCAGCATGATCCTCTGACCTGTAATTTCTACTTTTATGCCTCTGTTACTCCAGTCAAAGATGTGAACCAACATCTTTCATTGTTATGCATATCAAACAAATGCTGAGCTATACTCCAGTCAAAGATATTAACTCCAGTCAAAATTTTATGTTGGTCTACCTAGTAGATGCCCATGGTTTGATTTTATGTTTGTTCCTATCAATACAAATGCTGAGCTATGTTCCATTTTTACCGTTCTTTGTGATAGTTTTTGCAACTTTACTTCCCATCTTAAGGCAAGCCCCATTTTTACTGTTCTATGTTAGCAGAGCTGCTTGTTTCTAAGAACTTTGATACTATTTGGATCAAAGTTAAATGAGCACATAGATGACAAAAAAAAGTTCAGATTGTAAAATGTTCATTTTGCTGCTAGTGCCCATTTTGAGTAATTGCTTAGAGGGATGATCCTGTGTGAGCTGGTGGAGTGATTTGTTTTCTACATAAAGCTCTTTAGTCAGGCTGGTTTTCGTGAAATACACATGAAGCTTCACCAGCTCCTGTGGGTGTGGGATCCATGTGACATGTGACATTGCATCCATGTCCACCTGGGATAATGATTTTGCAGGTACCCCGAGAGGCCCTTGAGTTTGTCGGAATGTCGATTAACTTCCGTTCCGGTAAATTCGGGTACTCCATATGTCCTATTTTCAGTAAAGGTCATGCTGAAATTTTCCATGAATTTTAGCATGACTTTGCTAAAAATAGGACATATGGGGTACTTGTGACTAATGCATGGGCCGGGGTATCTTAGTAGTTAATTAAGTAGGATCAAGTGCCCCGGCGTACTTGTGACTAATGCATGGCTTTTAGGGTGCCTCGGTGTCGATAAAAACCGAAATGATGAAAGGTTAGGCTTTTAGGGTGCCTCGGCGTCGAAAAACCCTCAATGATAAAAGCTTAGATTTTAGGATGCCTCGGTGTCGACAAACCCTAAATGATGAGACCATGATCTTGTTCCTTGACAATAACCAACTTTTTGACCAAACTTTGTTTCTATTTAGAGAGAAACATGGCCCACAACGATGAGGCCGGGGGTTCGGGCGGCAAGGCATTCTGGGAGCTGTCCCAGGAGATGGAGGAACA
>NW_025250800.1:0-2144 GCF_018294505.1 Triticum aestivum | reverse complement strand
TTCCTTTTTTGACACATGTCTATTTTTTGTGAGTGCACAATATTCATCTTTTAGCACACAAGTGGAACATTTTTTTGCGGATGTAGTGGAACATTTTTTGATACACTTTGGACATTTCAAATACATAATGTATATTTTTCTTCTTAAAATACATATGTCAAACACATTTTAAATACATAGTGACATTCTTGGGATACACGTTGTACATAAATTTATTGGCAATAAACATTTTCTAAAACAGCACAAACATTTTTTATATGTATAACATTTTTAAAATCTCTATGAACATTATTTTGGAAACACATGAATATTTCCTTAAAATGTCACCTGCATTTATTTAATTAGAAATAAACATATTTTTACATGTGTATAAAGAATTTTTATAAAGGTCACAAAAAAATTTAATCGTGGGAAATTTTCGTTAAAATGTCACGTACCATTTTTTAATGGTAGGATACATTTTTTATAGGACGCAAGCATTGTTTTATACTGTATACACTTTTTTCTGAAATTGCTACAATCACATTTTGACACTCATGAACATTTTTTTTAATTGTCACATACATTTTATGAATGTGTGAAGCAATTTTTTGTAATACACAAACATTTTTTTAACATTTGACAAACATTTTCTAAATGTCACGTACATTTGTTTTAAATGTATGACATTTTTTAAGTATCACAAAGATTTTTCGTACACCTGATTAACATTTTTCTATACACGTTTAACATTTTCTAAATAAATGATTAACATGTTTTCAAAATTTTATGTAAAGTGTTTCTTTAGTATACATATTTATTATTTTTCAAAATATAAACAACAATAGTAAATAAATAAAGAAAAAACACAAATATGAATTAGATCACAAATATCAGCATGACGCGGCCATATGGTTACTGGGCCGGTTCAGCGGCGGCTCCGACTACCCTGTGCAAGGAATCACATCGGGCGGCACATAGGTGCGCCTGCCATCATGTCCGAGTCAGTCTAGTCACCTTCGCGTGCATACAAACCATAGCCTTCAGGCCAACTCTAATGCATGACCCAAAACGGACGTTCGTTTTGTTCGGATTTTATCCGTTTGGGTAGGTCAATGGGGTTATGTCTGGACAGTTTCTGAGATTCTGTGGCCGTGCGCCCAACGCGCGAACGCATCCCGGCTGCATCATGTCCGTGTACATTTTTTTTGCAAGCCCATAACTTTTTTTCACCATTGATTTTTGATACATGGGAATACATCACCAAATTTTGACTAGAAAAGCAAGATCAAATAAAACAATAACCACTAGAATACATTTTAGAAGATATCCAACTTCCAAAACTGCTCATGTAAGTTGGATTAGTGTCTTCTCGATGCACTCATTGTTGATCTGCGGAGCCTCAATCTTGTGTGCTTTTTTTCTTCGAGTGTAAAGTAGACGTTGCTTCCTCGCATCTACACTCATGTCTAGTCTTTATTCTACCAACAAGTGCACTAGTCTCATCTCTAGCCTCTATGCTAGTTAAAAATTGCACGAACATCTACTAAATTGCACTCTATTAATATATCGATGTACTCTTCTTCTCAATATCAAAACTTACATCCATTCTACACAATAAAATGTTAAGTTAGCACAACTAGTCAAATCCGAGAGCACAACCGAAGCTAAAATAGCACATACCCCGTCGTTTAAGCACTTGATGAACACTCATTCGGGATGTTCCGGCATTGTAGACACGCGGCGCACGACCTTTTTTGGGCAGTCATCGCACTTAATGAGTGGCAACGATGCGCCGATGAGTTTTTGGGCTAGCACCGAGCCCGGTCGACCGTCATTCGTGTATCTGCCGGTGGACCACTGACGGTGTAGATCCGAATGGCTAGAGGAGGAGCTACTACCTGCATGCGGCCTTGCGGCCTTGTCGTGGCCTTCCGGCCCGGTGTCCGGCCAGTCCATAGCGTGGCGTGGCCTCCCACAGCTGGGCGAGCTCAAGACCGACCGGATCCGCTCCAAATCCAGCGCGCGGGGTGCGCTGATCAGGTGGTCGAGTGCGCGTCCGAGCTGCACAGCTGCAATGAGAGCGGCGGCGACGAGCAAGAGTGAAGAAGAATGGAGGGGGTGCAGCTGGAGGGGGGAAGGGGAAAGATAGAAACGGGCCAGGG
>NW_025250799.1:0-2144 GCF_018294505.1 Triticum aestivum | reverse complement strand
GCGAGGTCGCACCTATGTAGAGCAACAACGGCTCCTTGTCGGTTGGCGCGGCCAGGACTGGTGCGGTGGAGAGCATGCGCTTAAGGTCTTGGAAGGCCTCACCTGCCTTGCCGTTCCACTCGAACGGGCTTGTTTTCTTCATCAGCTGGTACAGGGGTAGCGCCCTCTCGCCCAGCCGGCTTAGAAACCGGCTGACCGAGGCCAAGCATCCGGTGAACTTCTGGACATCGCGCAGCTGAGCTGGCTTGCGCATATGCTTGATGGCCTTGGTCTTCTCCGAGTTTGCCTCAACGCTGCGTTCCGAGATGAGAAAGCCGAGTAGCTTTCCGGCTGGGACGTCGAAGACGCACTTTTCCGGGTTGAGCTTGACCTTGTATTTGCAGAGGTTTGCGAATGTTTGCTTCAAATCGTTGAGGAGCGTGAGGTGCTGCTTGGTCTTCACCATGATGTCGTCCACGTACACGTGGATGTTGCGGCCGAGTTGCGGCAGCAGGCATTTCTACATGCAGCGTCGGAAGGTGGCGCCGGCGTTCTTCAAGACGAACGACATAGTGATGTAGCAATACGCCCCAAAGGGCGTGATGAATGACGTCTACAGGGCATCGGCCAGGTCCAGCTTGATCTGGTGATAGCCGGAGTAAGCGTCCAGGAAGGACAGGAGCTCGCACCCGGCGGTCGAGTTGATGACTTAGTCGATCCGCGGGAGAGCGAACGGATCCTTGGGACATGCCTTGTTAAGGCTGGTGTAGTTGATACACATGCGCCAGGTCTTGTTCTTCTTCAGGACGAGGACTGGATTGGCCAGCCACTCGGGGTGAAACACTTCCATTATGAAGCCGGCCGCCAAAAGCTTGGCGACCTCTTCACCAATGGTTCTTCTCTTCTCTTCAGAAAATCGTCGGAGGGGTTGACGGACAGGCTTGGCGTCCTTGCGGACGTGAAGTTTGTGCTCGGCGTACTTCCTCGGGATACCCGACATGTCCTTGGGGGTCGATGCGAAGATATCTCGATTCTCATGGAGGAAGTCGACGAGCTCGCCTTCCTATTTGCTGTCGAGGCGGGCGCCTACGACAACGTACTTGCTACAGCTAGGGTCTTCCGGGTTGAGATTCACTCTCTTGGTCTCCTTGGAGGGCTTGAAACTAGCCTCGTCTGCTGGGTCCAGGGTCGGAATCGATGCCGCGGAGGCCTCGCCTGCCAAGGCGACGATTCGGTCGAGCTGGCGCCACTCCTCGGTGATGACCAGCTACTCGGCCAACTTGGCGCCGTCTCGGGCGCACTCCAGAGACTTGCGGTAGTCGCCGGTGACGGTAATGAGGCCCTTGCGACCCGTCATCTTCATCTTCAGGTACGTGTAGTGGGGAACCGCCATGAACTTGGCGAGCGCGGGTCAGCCCAGCAATGCATGATATGCGCTGGACAGGTCCACGACCTCGAACCAGACTGGTTCGCGTTGGAAGTGGCTGCTGTCGCCGAACAGGACATCGAGCCGGACCCAGCCAATGGGCGAGCAGGAGAGGCCGGGTACGATGCCGTGGAAGACTGTACGGGTTGGCTCCAGGTCCTCGGCCTTAAGGCCGAGCTTGGTCATCATGTCGCGGTAGAGGATGTTGATGCTACTACCGCCGTCGATGAGGACTCGAGAGAACTTGCATGTGCGCCGCGCGACGATGGTGAGGTTGAGGACAAGGGCGTATCCACCCTAACTCGGCATGACTGTCGGGTGATCCTCCCGGGTCCAGGTGATCGGGCGATCCGACCAGTGCATGAAATCCGGCTTGGCCGAGACGACGGTGTTCACCTCCTACCGAAGAAGGCGCTCGCTGCGCTTGTCGTCGCCGAGGCTGGTGAAGACAACGTAGGCCGCGTTCTGGTCCGGGTAGGCGTCATTCCGCATCGCGCCGCCGGCGGGAGGCGGCGGTGGAGGCGGAGGCGGTTGTCCTGCGCCTGGAGCTGGAGCCGGAGCCGGACGAGGCGGAACGTCTCCCCTCATGATGCGCTTGGTGATGGCGCACTGCCGAAGCATGTGCATGGAGGGTCTTGCACCGCTATGGTGCTTGCATGGGGCGTCGAGCATCTCTTCGAAACTCATGGCGGGTTGCCACGCCATCTTGTCGTTCTGCCGGCGCTTCTCTGCCGGGTTG
>NW_025250798.1:0-2144 GCF_018294505.1 Triticum aestivum | reverse complement strand
TTAAACTCATTAGCAAATATGCTTCTATGGTTACCACTCAAGCTGAGCAAGTACTTAAAGCTCAAAATGATTTGCTCGATGAATTAAATAATAAACCTGACATTGTTGTTAGAGTGGCTACTAGAACCGGTAGAATGACTCGGGAACCTTTGTATCCTGAAGGCCACCCTAAGAGAATCGAGCAGGATTCTCAGAGAAATAATTTAGAGACACCTAGTTCTTCCAAAAAGAAGAAAAAGAAAAACAATAGGACTTTGCATGCTTCTAGTGAACCTGTTGTAGACACACTTGAGAATCCCAATGACATTTCTGTTTCTGATGCTGAAACACAATCAGGTGATGAACATGAACCTAGTGATAATGTTAATAATAATGTTCATGTTGATGCTCAACCTAGAAAAAACAATGATGTAGAGATTGAACCTGCTGTTGATCTTGATAACCCACAATCAAAGAATCAACGTTATGATAAGAGAGATTTTGTTGCTAGGAAGCACGGTAAAGAAAGAGAACCATGGGTTCAGAAACCCATGTCTGTTCCTCCTAAACCATCCAACACAAAGGATGATGAGGATTTTGAGCGCTTTGCTGAAATGATTAGACCTATCTTCTTAAGTATGCGCTTAACTGATATGCTTAAATTAAATCCCTATGCTAAGTATATGAAGGATATCATTACAAATAAAAGAAAGATACCGGAAGCTGAAATTTCCACCATGCTTGCTAATTACAGTTTTAAGGGTGGTGAGGGAGTCCCGGACTAGGGGGTGTCCGGATAGCCGGACTATCGTCATCGGCCGGACTCCAAGACTATGAAGATACAAGATTGAAGACTTCATCCCGTGTCCGGATGGGACTTTCCTTGGCGTGGAAGGCAAGCTTGGCGATACGGATATGTAGATCTCCTACCATTGTAACCGACTCTGTGTAACCCTAGCCCTCTCCAGTGTCTATATAAACCAGAGGGTTTTAGTCCGTAGGACGAACAACCATTACAACAATCATACCATAGGCTAGCTTCTAGGGTTTAGCCTCCTTGATCTCGTGGTAGATCCACTCTTGTACTACCCATATCATCAATATCAATCAAGCAGGAGTAGGGTTTTACCTCCACCAAGAGGGCCCGAACCTGGGTAAAAACATCGTGTCCCTTGTCTCCTGTTACCATCCGCCTAGACGCACAATTCGGGACCCCCTACCCGAGATCCGCCGGTTTTGACACCGACATTGGTGCTTTCATTGAGAGTTCCTCTGTGTCGTCACCAATAGGCTTGATGGCTTTTTCAATCAACAACAACGCCGTCTAGGGTGAGACTTTTCTCCCCGGAAAGATCTTCATGTTCGGCGGCTTTGCACTGCGGGCCAATTCACTTGGCCATCTGGAGCAGATCGAAAGCTACGCCCCTGGCCATCAGGTCAGATTTGGAAGCCTAAACTTCACGGCCGACATCCACGGAGACTTGATCTTCGATGGATCCGAGCCACAGCCGAGCGTGCCACACTGTCACGATGGGCATGATTTAGCTCTGGCTCCGGACAGTACCTTGGAGGCCGCACACGAATCCGCTCCGACCCTTAGTTCGGAGCCGAACGCGCAGATCGAGGACAGGTGGCTGGACACCGCCTCGGGAGCTGCAACTTCCACGACGATGGAGCCGAATACCGACCTTGTCCCTTGCAGAGCTTGTGACTCCGAGGTGCCGGACTCCTTTCTGGACTCCGAACCTCCTGCGCCCCTGCCAATCGAATCCGATTGGGCGCCGATCATGGAGTTCACCGCTGCAGACATCTTTCAGCATTCACCCTTTGGCGACATCCTGAACTCACTAAAGTATCTCTCGTTATCAGGAGAGCCCTGGCCGGACTGCGGCCAGGATGGTTGGGATGCGGACGAAGAAGAAATTCAAAGCCAACCCACCACCCACTTTGTAGCCACTGTCGACGATCTAACCGACATGCTAGACTACGACTCCGAAGACATCGACGGTATGGACGACGATGCCGGAGACGATCAAGAACCAGCGCCTACGGGGCACTGGAAGACCACCTCGTCATATGACATATACATGGTGGACACTCCGAAGGATGGGGACGGCGGAGAAGCAGCGGAGGCAGATTCCTCTAAGAAACAGCCCAAGCGCTGA
>NW_025250797.1:0-2144 GCF_018294505.1 Triticum aestivum | reverse complement strand
CATGGAAGAGAGTTTGGTGGGCTTTGGGCTGGTTTTGGAGGGGGTTTTTGCTGGACACTCAAATGGACTTTGCGGATGCCCGGTTAACCGATGGAGTACCAAACGACCTCCGAATGGAACGAAACTTGACCGGTAGGCTCCGGGCGGTATATTAAGACCACTTGACAAGCCTCGGTCCATTCCGAGAAAGTTTGACACACGCACACGAAAGAAAAACTAGAGGGGTGCACCGGAGGAGATAGGAGCGCCGGATTGGAAAACGGACAACGGGGAAAATGCTCGGATGCACAAGACGAACACGTATGCGAATGCAATGCCCATGATGACATGATATGAAAATGCATGACATGACAAAATACAAAACGAAAGACAAAACCCGACAACGGAGGGAAAAACAAAACACATAGCCGGAAATGGCAAGAGTCGGAGTTACAATTATGGCAAGTTACATGCGGGGTGTTACAACACTCCACCACTACGAGAGGATCTCGTCCCGAGATCTAGGACTGAAAGAACTCCGGATATTCGGAACGGAGATGGTCCTCGCGTTCCCAGGTGGCTTCCCGGTCGGAATGGTGCGACCACTTCACTTTCAGGAATTTGATAGACTTGTTGCGAGTCTTGCGCTCAGTTTCTTCAAGAATAGCAACGGGGTGCTCATGATAAGACAAATCTTCTTGAAGGTCAATCTCTTCGAAGTTGATAGTGCGCTCAGGCGCCTTGAAGCACTTGCGGAGCTGCGACACGTGGAACACATCGTGCACGTTCGCGAAGTTGGAAGGAAGCTCAAGTTGATAGGCTAGGTCGCCTCTTTTGCCAATGATCTTGAAAGGACCCACGTATCTAGGGGCAAGCTTCCCTTTGATACCAAAGCGACGAGTGCCTTTCATTGGAGAGACGCGGAGGTAGACATGGTCTCCGATCTCGAAAGCCAAATCACGATGCTTACTATCATAGTAGCTCTTCTGGCGCGATTGCGCGGCTTTGAGATTATCACGGATGGCTTTACACATTTCTTCAGCTTCAGTGATTAAGTCATTGCCAAGAAGTTGGCGTTCACCAGTCTCCGACCAATTGAGAGGAGTACGGCACTTTCTGCCATATAGAATCTCGAATGGGGCTTTGCCCGAACTCGCTTGGAAGCTGTTGTTGTAGGAGAATTCAGCATATGGAAGACAATCTTCCCATTTCATGCCAAAAGAAATGACACAAGCCCTGAGCATATCTTCAAGAATTTGATTGACTCGCTCGACTTGGCCACTAGTTTGAGGATGAAAAGCTGTGCTGAAGCGAATGTTTGTGCCCATGGCCTTCTGGAAGGAGTCCCAGAACTTAGAGGTGAAGATGCTTCCACGATCTGAAGAAATCAATTGTGGAATGCCGTGCAAGGATACAATTTTTGAGGTGTAGAGCTCTGCCAGCTGAGCTGCTGTGATGGATTCTTTGATAGGAAGGAAATGAGCCACTTTAGAGAGCTTGTCAATGACAACGAAGATAGCGTCATTTCCGCGCTTGGACTTTGGAAACCCAGTCACGAAGTCCATTTCGATATGATCAAACTTCCATTCCGGAATAGCAAGAGGTTGGAGGAGACCAGCTGGTCGTTGGTGTTCTGCTTTCACTCTTCGGCAGACATCACATTCATTCACGAATTGCGCAATTTCTCGCTTCATTCGAGTCCACCAATACGACTGCTTGAGGTCATGATACATCTTCGTACTTCCAGGATGAATGGAAAGGAGAGAATTGTGCGCCTCGTTCATTATGACTTTCCTTAGATCACCTTTCGGAACCACAATCCGGTCCTCGAAGAACAAAATGTCTCTGTCATCAATGCGATAGCACTTGTATTTGGAAAGACCCTTGTCGATACCACGTTTTACCTTCTTCACCATGGCATCAAGGAGTTGTGCCTCACGAATTTGATCTTCCAAAGTAGGAGATACTATGAGGTTGGCAAGAACGCCTTGAGGAACAACTTGGAGATTCAGCTTGCGGAAAGCTTCACAAAGCTCCGGTTGGAACGGCTTGAGAATTAAGCTGTTGCAATACGCTTTCCTGCTTAAAGCATCTGCAATGACATTTGCCTTGCCTGGAGTATATTCAATACTCGGATTGTACTCTTGAATCATTTCGACCCATCG
>NW_025250796.1:0-2145 GCF_018294505.1 Triticum aestivum | reverse complement strand
CTAAGTACATGAAAGAAATTGCTACAAATAAAAGAAAGATATTGGAAGCTGAAATTTCCACCATGCTTGCTAATTATACTTTTAAGGGTGGAATACCTAAGAAACTTGGAGATCCAGGAGTACCCACTATACCATGCTCCATTAAAAGAAACTATGTTAAAACTGCTTTATGTGATCTTGGAGCCGGTGTTATTGTTATGCCTCTCTCTTTATATCGTAGACTTGATTTGAATAAGTTGACACCTACTGAAATATCTTTGCAAATGGCTGATAAATCAACTGCTATACCTGTCGGTATTTGTGAGGATGTGCCTGTTGTAGTTGCAAACATTACTATTTTAATGGACTTTATTATTCTTGATATTCCCGAGGACGATATTATGTCTATTATTCTTGGAAGACCCTTTTTGAACACTGCAGGGGCTGTTATTGATTGCACTAAAGGCAATGTCACTTTTCATGTTAATGGTAATGAGCATACGGTACACTTTCCGAGGAAACAACCTCAAGTTCATAGTATCAACTCTATTGGAAAAATTCCATCGATTATATTTGGAGGTTTTGAATTTCCTCTTCCTACTGTCAAGAAGAAATATGATATTCTTATTATTCGGGATGTGCATATCCCTGTTGAGGTAACATAGTGTTATTCGAAATTTCTCCGGTTCCATGTTATTCGGAATGAGTTCCTTAACAAGACTTGATCAACCTTGTTAGTGGATTCCTTTTGATGATATGAGATGGATGAAACTAGAAGGCACAACCTTCTGTACCCCACTTTTACTTTCTGTTATTTAATTTAAATAAAATAAAAACAAATATTTTTCTATCTGTTATCTGTTTATCCGTGCAATATAAAAATACTCCGAGAATAAAAGTTTTCCAAATGCCCTGGAATTTGAATATGATTTTTTACAGAATATTCGAGAATATTTGGCACTGAGAACACAACAAGGGGTTCAACCACCTACCCATGAGGGTGGAGGGCGCGCCCTACCCCCCTGGGCGCGCCCCTTGCCTCGTGGGCCGATGGTGGCCCTCCTCCACTTATCCTTTCACCCATACACTTCTTCTTCCTCCCACAAACACGAATATCCTGCTCAAACCCGAGTCCAAGCTCATTTTGCTGCCATTTTCGATCTCCTTGCTCAAAGCACCTCTCACAAAACTGCTTGGGGAGATAGTTTCTTGGTATGTGACTCCTCGATTGGTCCAATTAGTTTTTGTTCTAGTGCTTTATTCATTGCAAATTTTTGTTACTTAGGTGACCCTGTTCTTGAGCTTGCATGTGAAATTTATATGGTCAAAAGTAGTTTTGAAGCATGATATAGGCTCTAGGCACTTGTAGGAGTAGTTGCTATCAATATTATTGAGTTTGGTTTACTTTTATTTTGAAGTTACTAAAAAAATTCAGAATTTCTCAGAGGAAGAAATATGCTTAGGAAAATGTTCCAGGGTGGTTCTTCAAGGAAGCAAGGACCCAGGCTTGCAATGCGTGATGCTGATGATGAGCCACCAAGAGACGCTCCAGTGCGTCCTTGTGAATGGCCTTCTGAGAACTTTATGGATCGAGTGGGAATTAAGGAAGAATTTAACGCATATTTGCATAACGCTGATCTTGTGAGCTTCGAGGAAGAGAAGTGCAGCCAGTATCACAATCTCACTAGTTCCCTCATGAGGAGGCAAAAGGAAGATATGTTATTACCAGAGAGGAGGCAGATGAGTACAAGAGGAGGGTGGAGGCCGCTCGTTGCCACACTGCAGCTCAGGAGGCGATAGCCGCTGCATCTCAGTACGACCCCAACTTCTACTATGGATATTAGCCACGCCAATCGTGGCCATAGACCAACTTAGGCTAAAAGCCTAAGCTTGGGGGAGTACGTATTTCTCACCGACATATATTCATGTTCAAACACTCATTGCTAGATGTCGGTGCTCATACCTTTTTCATTGTATCATCCATGCTAGTTTATTTTCCTTTTTATGCTTTCTTCTTGTGTGTTTAATAAACCTTAAGAAAAACCAAAAAAATTAGTTGTAGCTTTTAATCAGTTTAATTTCCATGCTTGTAGTAGTAATTAAAAAGAAAACCCAAAAAGATTTCTTGTTCTTCTTTTGCTTGTTGGGAGCGTTCCCATGTAAATA
>NW_025250795.1:0-2145 GCF_018294505.1 Triticum aestivum | reverse complement strand
TCACAGGTTCTTCTAACATCTCCATGAGGGCTCCTTTCATTTCTTCTTCCTTCAGCTGGATGGTTCGTTGTACCATGGGGTAAATGCGACACTGAGCAGGGTAGTGGGTAGTCCCTTCACACAAGAAACAAGTAATTTGCCTAGTTGGGCATTCTTCAACTGGGTGACTTCCTTCACAATTAGGGCATTCATCCTTGTGTTCTTTATGGGTGTGTCCGATTTCTCCACAAATCTTGCATGCACAAGGTTTCTTCATATCCTTTCCATAAGGCTTCAACTTCTGGGACACAAACTGAGACTTTAGCAAAGTCAACTTAAATTCTTTCCAAGTGGTTACTCCTTGCCATCCATTGATGGTTTGGTACATCCTCCACCAAGTAGCAGCACCTCTTTCAAAGCATTGAAGAGCATGCTGGGCCATATCCTTTCCGGCTATAGGGTTGTTCTCCATATGATCCTCCATGTTCTGAATCCATCGGTCTGTCTCCAATTGACTCATCGGTCCAGAAAATACAAGCTCATCTTCATTCATCCTCTATTGGGTCCATGGGTTTTGGGGTGAGATAAGAGAGATCAAGAGAGGGATGCACACCATGCAAGCAACAGTTTTGAAAAGACAGATTTTTTTTGTTGTGGCTGTCGAGAAAACATCAAACAAATGACAGCTCACAAGCATCGCATCTAACGTAGGTATATAACAGGGGTTTGGTCTTCTAAAGGTCAATAAATCTTCAACGTCTCCAAACTCTTCAAGTCATGTTCATGCCTCCAATGGCTTCTTCCGATCATGCTTGTCTTCTCAAGTTCTTTTGCCAGATCAATCTCTATTGATGCGAAGTCTCTCGTGACATCCTTGAATATTCTGGAATTGCATTCCAAACTTTTGGGTTTCAACATCCGTGGCTGAGCCGTGGTTCTACTTTCCTTCAGTTCATGACGAATTTCTGGTACCTCGGGGTTTTGCTTCTCCAGCTTGGCTACTTCAGCTTCTGGTTCCTGAGTTTCTTCACGAAATACTTCTTTGCCGAATACTGCTTCTGCAGGTCCCTCCTAAACTTCCTGATGTAATATTCCAGATCCTGGTGATGTACCAGCTATGTTAAAACTGCATCCTTCGCTGACAGATGCTCCTTCAGCTTTCTACCATCCAATCCTTCCATGTATCTGCATGCTTAACTCCGCACGGTGACAATAGCATAGGCGGGCGATAACATCATGGATAGCTGTTTTTTTTTGCTCTTGTCATTTCCATGAGTTAATAACTCCTGCCTTAGGGTTCTCTTGACAAAACTTTGAGTTACTAACTCTCCATGCTCCGGTCTTCCTCCGATACACCTTGATCTCGGTATTGATAACTTCCATAGTCTGCCAGGTTCCATAAAGGTAGCCTTCCTGGGTCATACAAATTTGGGAATTCTTCAGAGCCTTCAAATTCTCCAAGTCTTCGGAGTCTTCAACAGTTGTAGTTTCCATTTACACGGTAAAATCCTCTTCATTCCAAATGGTCTTAGTTGTCCGATATCTTGTCTCCTTGGAGTGGTCTCATCAGTCAAATCTTCGAGTGGTCAAAAGGGAAAAAAGGTATGGTCTCACTAAAGAGAATTTTGAATAAGCTCGGAAGAGAAGAGAGGTAAAAGATCTTTTGAAAGGGAAAGTTGTAGAGAAAAATCTTTGCTATTGGCTTGCCAGTTTCTAGGGTCACGTCCTACAGTCAACATGTGCTCTGATACCATCTTGTAGCGACCCGACCCGAATGGATCAAGTCTCTGTGCTTATGTGTCATCCCTGGATCAGTATGCTGACACACACAGTACTCGAAGGATTTATAACAGAGGTAAATCACATGTATAAAGTAACGTAAAAACTATTACCTCAATCCAAAATATAGCGGAAGCAACAAGGTTGTGGTTTCCCATCAACACCAACGGCAAAGTTGAGTATAGGAAATCGTAACCCTAACGTACCACTTACTCGTCGTCTGAAAAGTCTGCAACATGAAAAGTTGCAGCCCGAAAACGGGTCAGTACATTGAATGTACTGGCAAATTCACACCATAGAGAGAATAATGAACAATGACTATCACTATATGCATATTTGGCTGGTGGAAAGCTCTATGGTTACAGTTTTTGCGAAAAGCCAATTTTT
>NW_025250794.1:0-2145 GCF_018294505.1 Triticum aestivum | reverse complement strand
AATTTGCTTCTTTGCTGCCAAATGCTCCTTGAGATCCTGGCTATACTGCGTGCACCATGACTTAGGCCGGCGCATATTTGGTGGAGGGGTCGGTGATTTGGGTGGAAGGTGTCGCACTCATGCTGGTGGTCGGGGCATGTGGGATGTGGAAGGAGGAGGATGGGGGTCGAGTGTGGATTACCTGCCTAGATAGGCGAGGCCGAGCAGCATGAAGGAGGTTGCCGGCGAGGAGGTGGCGGCGCTGCAAGCAAGGAGCGAAGGTTTCAACATGGAAAGGAAGGCGGAAATAGGGGAAATGTGGCTTTTGGTAAGGGGGAGGGGGCAGGGAGGTAGATATTTCCGCGGAAGCCGAAAATTTGGAATCGCTTCAGCGAAAAAACTGGCGCGCAAAGTGTCATCAAACACAGTCCCTTATTCAGAGCGGGTTGTGGACTGTAGCCGTCACACCTTCTCGCGTAAGCTGTATGCGTACTATACTCCGACGGTGCTCCAAGATATTTTGTGCTGCATCTCACACGGTTGGTTATAATAAACTGTGTGGGATCAACTTGATTTTTCGTCTTGATTTGAATTACATAATGGGGTCACAGCGGCCATGGACGGTGTTTGAATTGCTTGACCTTTTATCTGCAATGATCATAAAAGAATTGGAATTATTCATGATTCTTTGGACATTTTTATGCATTAAGTGAGTTTTCAATGCATTTATGTGCATAATTCAAATTTGAACTACATGCACGTGCTCCAGTCCATATAAATTGGATGAAAAATCAAATCTTTGTCCTTGGGTGTATGCTTAGGTCCCATGCAAGAAATGGAAATGAATTTCAAACACCAGGGCACCGTTGATTGCCGGCAAAACATTGATATGACTGGTTTTTAAAATCTAGTAAATCCAAAATTCGTTTGAAATTCATAAAACTTGGCATGCTATCATGGAGCAGCATCAACATGTTGTGGTAATTTTTTTGTCCCATTTGGTGCAGGTTTGGGTATATGCTTCTCATAAATCAGAGCTTCTCACAACAAGCATGATGGTTTCGGTAGGGAACGCCCCACCTTTGGGGATGAAACAACATCCATTGCCTCTTATTGCTTTCAAAAAAATTCTCGTGTCAACATAGAACAACACGAGTGTTGTGTTATTTTTTGTGATTTTTAGGGGTTCGTTTGGACATTTTTATGCATTAACTGAGTTTTCAATGCATTTATGTGCATAATTCAAATTTCAAATACATGCACATGCTCCCATGCATATAAATTGGTTCAAAAATAAAATTTGTGTCCTTGGGTGCATGCTTAGGTCCCATGCAAGAAATGGGAATGAATTTCGAACACCAGGGCACCGTTGATTGCCGGCAAAATATTGAGATGCCCGGTTTTTAAATTCTAGTAAATCCAAAACTCGTCTGAAATTCATGAAACTGGGCATGCTATCATGGAGCAGTATCAACATGTGGTGGTAAATTTTTTGTCCCATTTGGGGCAGGTTTGGGTATATGCTTCTCACAAATCAGAGCTTCTCACAACAAGCATGATGGTTTCGGTAGGGAACGCCCCACCTTTGGGGACGAAACGATATCCATTGCCTCTTATTGCTTTCAATTTTTTTCTCATGTCAACATAGAACAACAGGAGTGTTGTGTCAATTTTTGTGATTTTTCAGGGTTCGTTTGGACATTTTTATGCATTAACTGAGTTTTCAATGCATTTATGTGCATAATTCAAATTTGAACTACATGCACATGCTCCAGTGCATATAAATTGGTTGAACAATCAAATCTGTGTCCTTGGATGCATGCAATAAATGGGAACGAACTTCAAACACCAGGGCACCGTTGATTGCCGGCAAAATGTTGATATACTTTGTTTTTAAATTCTAGTAAATCTAAAACTCGTCTGAAATTCATGAAACTTGGCATGCTATCATGGAAGGGAACCCGATATGCCGTGGTATTTTTCGTGTCCATTTTAAGAGAAGGCGCACTCGAATAATGACAACCAACAAAGGCATTTTGGAAAAATATCTGCCACTTTAATATCTCAAACATTTGTATAATTCAAACCATGTTTGTTCGGTTAACCATTCATGTGATGCCACGTGTCTTGGTTTTAATGGCTATAGGAGGTGCCGTGTGGACAACT
>NW_025250793.1:0-2145 GCF_018294505.1 Triticum aestivum | reverse complement strand
AATTTGCTTCTTTGCTGCCAAATGCTCCTTGAGATCCTGGCTATACTGCGTGCACCATGACTTAGGCCGGCGCATATTTGGTGGAGGGGTCGGTGATTTGGGTGGAAGGTGTCGCACTCATGCTGGTGGTCGGGGCATGTGGGATGTGGAAGGAGGAGGATGGGGGTCGAGTGTGGATTACCTGCCTAGATAGGCGAGGCCGAGCAGCATGAAGGAGGTTGCCGGCGAGGAGGTGGCGGCGCTGCAAGCAAGGAGCGAAGGTTTCAACATGGAAAGGAAGGCGGAAATAGGGGAAATGTGGCTTTTGGTAAGGGGGAGGGGGCAGGGAGGTAGATATTTCCGCGGAAGCCGAAAATTTGGAATCGCTTCAGCGAAAAAACTGGCGCGCAAAGTGTCATCAAACACAGTCCCTTATTCAGAGCGGGTTGTGGACTGTAGCCGTCACACCTTCTCGCGTAAGCTGTATGCGTACTATACTCCGACGGTGCTCCAAGATATTTTGTGCTGCATCTCACACGGTTGGTTATAATAAACTGTGTGGGATCAACTTGATTTTTCGTCTTGATTTGAATTACATAATGGGGTCACAGCGGCCATGGACGGTGTTTGAATTGCTTGACCTTTTATCTGCAATGATCATAAAAGAATTGGAATTATTCATGATTCTTTGGACATTTTTATGCATTAAGTGAGTTTTCAATGCATTTATGTGCATAATTCAAATTTGAACTACATGCACGTGCTCCAGTCCATATAAATTGGATGAAAAATCAAATCTTTGTCCTTGGGTGTATGCTTAGGTCCCATGCAAGAAATGGAAATGAATTTCAAACACCAGGGCACCGTTGATTGCCGGCAAAACATTGATATGACTGGTTTTTAAAATCTAGTAAATCCAAAATTCGTTTGAAATTCATAAAACTTGGCATGCTATCATGGAGCAGCATCAACATGTTGTGGTAATTTTTTTGTCCCATTTGGTGCAGGTTTGGGTATATGCTTCTCATAAATCAGAGCTTCTCACAACAAGCATGATGGTTTCGGTAGGGAACGCCCCACCTTTGGGGATGAAACAACATCCATTGCCTCTTATTGCTTTCAAAAAAATTCTCGTGTCAACATAGAACAACACGAGTGTTGTGTTATTTTTTGTGATTTTTAGGGGTTCGTTTGGACATTTTTATGCATTAACTGAGTTTTCAATGCATTTATGTGCATAATTCAAATTTCAAATACATGCACATGCTCCCATGCATATAAATTGGTTCAAAAATAAAATTTGTGTCCTTGGGTGCATGCTTAGGTCCCATGCAAGAAATGGGAATGAATTTCGAACACCAGGGCATCGTTGATTGCCGGCAAAACATTGAGATGCCCGGTTTTTAAATTCTAGTAAATCCAAAACTCGTCTGAAATTCATGAAACTGGGCATGCTATCATGGAGCAGTATCAACATGTGGTGGTAAATTTTTTGTCCCATTTGGGGCAGGTTTGGGTATATGCTTCTCACAAATCAGAGCTTCTCACAACAAGCATGATGGTTTCGGTAGGGAACGCCCCACCTTTGGGGACGAAACGATATCCATTGCCTCTTATTGCTTTCAATTTTTTTCTCATGTCAACATAGAACAACAGGAGTGTTGTGTCAATTTTTGTGATTTTTCAGGGTTCGTTTGGACATTTTTATGCATTAACTGAGTTTTCAATGCATTTATGTGCATAATTCAAATTTGAACTACATGCACATGCTCCAGTGCATATAAATTGGTTGAACAATCAAATCTGTGTCCTTGGATGCATGCAATAAATGGGAACGAACTTCAAACACCAGGGCACCGTTGATTGCCGGCAAAATGTTGATATACTTTGTTTTTAAATTCTAGTAAATCTAAAACTCGTCTGAAATTCATGAAACTTGGCATGCTATCATGGAAGGGAACCCGATATGCCGTGGTATTTTTCGTGTCCATTTTAAGAGAAGGCGCACTCGAATAATGACAACCAACAAAGGCATTTTGGAAAAATATCTGCCACTTTAATATCTCAAACATTTGTATAATTCAAACCATGTTTGTTCGGTTAACCATTCATGTGATGCCACGTGTCTTGGTTTTAATGGCTATAGGAGGTGCCGTGTGGACAACT
>NW_025250792.1:0-2145 GCF_018294505.1 Triticum aestivum | reverse complement strand
TAAATCTTATTGTAACAACCTGATGTTACAACAAAGTCAACCGCTTCTCCATGAGGAATTTCGGAAGCTTAACCTTCACATTGTTCCTCAAGGATTTCTTTCCACCTTGGTGGCGAAACCTACTCTTACGGATCAAATCATCGCTGCCCAAAAGCGAGATAAGGGAATATCTAAGATCAAGGAGAACATTGCTAGCGGAGGTGCTAGATGTTTCTCCACAAATGATCATGGTGTTGTGTACTTTGAGAACCGTTTAGTGGTTCCCAAGAACCAGCATCTACGGCAGTTGATCCTTAAGGAGGCTCATGAATCTCCTCTCACCATTCATCCCGGTAGTACCAAGATGTATCAGGACCTACGCCAGAGGTTCTGGTGGACTAGGATGAAGAGAGAAATTGCTCAGTATATTGCTAATTGCAACGTCTGCCGTCGTGTAAAAGCAGAGCATCAATGGCCTGCTGGCACCCTTCAACCCCTAGCTATTCCTGAATGGAAATGGATAAAATTGGTATGGACTTCATTACCGGTTTTCCCAGGACCAAGAGAGGGAATAACGCTATCTTCGTCGTTATCGACCGTCTTTCCAAAGTGGCCCATTTCTTACCTGTTCGTGAGAGTATAACTGCTAGTCAGTTAGCAGACTTGTACATCTCCCGAATAGTGTCTCTCCATGGTGTTCCTTTGGAAATTAACTCGGATCGAGGAAGTCTTTTCACCTCTCGATTTTGGGAAAGTTTCCAAAATGCTATGGGAACCCGCCTTTCTTTTAGTACCGCTTTCCACCCTCAATCAAGTGGTCAAGTGGAACGCGTCAACCAGATTCTAGAAGACATGCTTCGAGCTTCTGTTATCTCATTCGGAATGGAGTGGGAGAAATGCCTTCCATTTGCCGAATTTGCTTATAACAACAGCTATCAATCCAGCTTGGGCAAAGCCCCTTTTGAAGTTCTCTATGGACGAAGGTGTCGAACGCCTCTTAACTGGTCAGAAACCGGGGAAAGACAATTCTTTGGCCCGGATATGATTCAGGAAGCAGAAGAGCAAGTTTGCATCGTTCGTGAAAAGTTGAAAACAGCCCAATCTCGTCAAAAGAGTCAATATGACCGAAAACATAAGGCTATGACTTTTGAGGTTGACGAGAAGGCTTACCTTCGGGTTACTCCTCTGAAGGGAACCCATCGCTTCGGTATCGAGGGCAAATTGGCTCCTCGTTACATTGGACCCTTTCGCATTCTCGCAAAACAAGGAGAAGTTGCCTACCAATTGGAACTACCTCCGCATCTCTCCAGAGTCCACGACGTCTTCCACGTTTCTCAACTCAGGCGTTGCTTCTCGGATCCTATCCGTGGAGTAGACCACGAAACGCTTGATCTCCAAGATAATCTCACGTATCGAGAGTACCCCGTTCGTATCCTCGATCAAGCTGAGCGTACCACTCGACGTCATAATATCAAGTTTCTCAAGGTTCAATGGTCGCACCATTCTGAGAATGAAACAACTTGGGAAAGGGAGGATCGTCTTCGACTCGAGTATCCCGCCTTCTTCCCGGAGGAACCCAAATCTCGGGTCGAGATTCTTTTGAGTGGGGGTGACTTGTCACACCCTAGCTAGTTCATTCATTAGAGTGTTGCATCATGTCTATCCTTTCATCAGAAACTTGAAATGGGGATGTCAGAACCCCCAGCCCCCTCTGAAACCAACTAGGGTTTACTAAAAAAAATCAACGAACCTGAAATGCCCTTCTAAAATGTCCATCATTTTTGTCTTGGTTCAGAACCTCTGCCAAAAGTGTTGCACAATTTTCTAGGTCATCTTAGGGTCTTTGAATTAAATGATAAGTATTTGAATTTGGGCATTTAAAATTATATAAAATATTTCAAATGCTCAAATATTCCTAAACTGAAATGTTTCATGTTGGAAATATTCCAACTTTGGACCAGGAGCAGTTTGGTGATTTTAGGAGTTGCCTAGGTATTTTTAATAATTCAACAAAGTTGCAGAAAAATAGAAAAAGAAAAAAAACAGAAAGGAAGGACTTACCTGGCGCCTGCAACCCGGCCCACCTGCCGGCCCAGCCCAGCGCCGCGCCAGCGAGCTGCTTGCCGGCCAGGCAGGCAGGCAAGGTGCTCGACGGCGAGCACCGCA
>NW_025250791.1:0-2145 GCF_018294505.1 Triticum aestivum | reverse complement strand
TAAATGGGTCGCAGCCCCCGAGTTTCGGTCCGGACCCCCTACGCGGCTCACCTCCTGGAAGGAGACCGGCCTGTCATGGGGTAAAAAAGGAGAGCTGACCAGACTCCAAACATGCATCCAAACCCTAGTGAACAAGAAGCTCAAACTTGTCAACGTAGTCCAGGTTATGCTCATCCGCCTGATCCTCCTGTGTCAACAATGGGCCTTCAATCTGTGGGAGTTCGACCCGGCGCAACATCAAACTCTAAACAGGCTCTTCGACACGACATACGAAGATGCCTGGAGGATGCTTTTCAAGGGCGCTGAGGCTCCCGCATCCGCTGCCGAGGATCGCGGATTCAGTACTCAGCATCACGCTCATGCGATAAGCTCCTTTTGTCCCTTTGCAGGGTATCAGTTTTTCATAGTTTGACTCTATGCGGGATCTGAGTTCCCTTATCTTTGATAGGATTGGGTGGTGACGTCCGGACAGATCAACTGTCCGGCTCCTCTGCCCGAAGGCCCAGCGGACGCTCGCTTGGCGAAGCTGCTGGTTCCGGCGCCCTATGTGGTGCCGGAGAAGAAGGCCACAAAAAGGGCCATGGGGACTCGAAAGAGTGCCCGGCGCTAGGAGGTATCGGATTCCTCATTCGACGGTCCCGAAGCGCCTTCCTCTCATGAAGACGAGGAGGAAGAAGAAGAGACCTCTCCCCCTCCAGCAGGAGGAGAGAAGAAAAGGAAGGCCGCCCTTCCTGAGGAGGCCGGAGGGTCCAAGAAGGGGAAACCCTTCCTCCGGACTGCTCCACCGACGCCGACAACGACGAAGAGGAGTGGCAGCCCAGGGCCAAGCCCCTGGCGAAATCGTAAGTATCCGGATACCGGAGTGACTCATAGTATTTGTTTATTGCACAGCTTTCCCTTATGTCGAATGTGTTTATGCAGCCCACCCAAAGACCGGCTCGACGCATCGTCAAGCGGCTCACTAGACTCGTCGGAGGTGAACTCGCTTCCGATGGCTTCCTCCCCTGCCCTACGGGCGACACCGAAGTGTTGTCCCAACAGGTTCCAAGCAGGGAGGAGGTGGTCCTGGAGGCGCTGCAAGGCGACCTCCCGGACTCCAGGAGTAAAGGGGAGGAAACCCCCCAGGGCTCCAAGTCCGTCTTAAGGCCGGACACAGCTCCGGAATCTTCAAAGGTTCCAGAGTCCGGCGGGCGACCTCCTTCCAAGAGGAGCAAGCCTACCGTGCCGGTGACCTCCGTCCAACCGGAGGCGCCGGACAATATGTTGGAGGCGCTCCAAGGTGCCTCCATCGATGAGGGGCACCGCACTATTATGAGTGCGGTGATCCAGAAGGTTCAGTCCGCCAAAAGCATACTGACTGAAGCTTGTAGAAGCCTTTTAACAGGCTTTGAGGTAAGTAAAGAATGTTCAAATAATATTACCGCATAGACAGTAGCCCCTGATGCTCTGTTGGGCATTCAGGAAGAAAAGCCGAATAGAGGATCAAAGAATTCGCAGGAGTCTAACAAAAGGAGTCAATATGCGTATGCAGGCTTCTCTGCTAGCGTCCCGCCGCACTGACTGCGGAAGTGGACGTGCTGAAGCAGAGCCTCGAGAAGTCCGAGCAAGAGCTCGGGCGTGCCAAGAAGCAGCTCGAGGAGAAGGAAGGTAAGAAATACCTTGGTTGAATGTGTATATAAAAAGGTGCAATTGCAAGAGATGACATGATTAACATGGCTATTTTGTAGGGGCCACATCTGAGGTGGCGACCCTTAAGCAGGCGTTGCTCGAGGCCGAGAAGAGTGCGGCCACAGAGCGCACCGAGCGGGAGAGGTATGAGGCCGAGGTTGGCAAGGTGCGGCAAGAGCTCCAGGTTCTCATGAAGAAACATGAGAGTTTGGAGCTTGACTCGAGGACGCGAGCGTCCGAGCTCGCGGCGGCTATTGAAAATGCCAAGTCTGCCAAGGCCGAATCCCAGAAGACCCTCCAGGAGTTGGATGAGGTGAAGAGAATAGCGGCGGGTAAGGCATTTTTTATGCAAAGCAAACACATAAACGTGAGTTACCTGTTACTTACCCGAACCCGGAGCTCTCCAGGAGCGTTCGCAGATCTTCCCCGGAGTGTATCCGATGTCGCCGCATTCTATCGAGCCGAGGAGGGCAGCTC
>NW_025250790.1:0-2145 GCF_018294505.1 Triticum aestivum | reverse complement strand
TACAATTACGTTTTTTTAATCATATATTAAAAGCATTATTAAGATATTTATTAGACCATACGATTTAGATATCTCTACCATAAATATGTATAAGCTATACTTGTTACCAAATACAACTCAACTTTATCACAACATATGAACACATTACAACTCTATAACAAATAAATATTATAACTAATATTTAACAACTCTGTTTTCTGGTTAATCATGCTAAATAAATTAATAAATAATTATACACTAAACATGGTAGCATGCTAAGCATAAAAATTTGGTATAAATTATGTTTATTTTAGATCGTCCCACACCCACATTTGTGTTTGAACTACTAGTCATCAACCTGTGCGGCTGCACGGGCTAGAAACAATTTTAGATAGATATACTTGTTGGTCAAGCAAATCATGTGTCGTACAATAGATGAGGAGAAGTGTCGATACATCATAATATGTTTCTATCGGTTGAACCTTTTTTGTCAAAATAATAGAAGTAATGTCCACCCTTGGATCCACATCAAGGGCATGACATTTTTGTAACATGCTATTTCAATACTCATCATATTATTGATTATCGTCTAGAAATATGGAGGTACAAATATGGTAAAAACGAAATTCAAGCAAATGCCATCTCACAAGTAATGGCTTTGAAGGCTCAGTTCAACTTGGGCAGAGAATGCTATGATGCAATTATGATAGTATTTGGACGCTTTCTACCCAAAGGCCATGTAATGCCTGCAAACCTGTACCAGTCGGACAAAATCCTCCGTGCACTGAAGATGCCCTATGAGAAGATACATGCCTGTGATAAAGGATGTGCCTTATTTAGGCTTGACTATGCGGACTTGAACTATTGTCCCATTTGCAAGTCTTCCAGGTATATTGTGGTAGACAACGGTATGGGTGAGAAGACACAGACCAAAATCTCCGTTAGTGTTCTTCGGTATATGCCAATCGTACCAAGACTTCAACGTCTTTTCATGGTCGAAGAGACGGCCAGACAGATGACATGGCACAAAACAGGCAAAAGAACCGAACTAGATGCAGATGGGAATCTGATGATGGTACACACATCGGATGGTGTTGCGTGGAAAATGTTTGATGAATTACATGCTGACAAAGCGGAAGATCCGAGGCATCCTCGAGTCGGCATCAGCACGGATGGGTTCAGTGTGTTTGGTATGACGGCAGCCCAATACAGTTGTTGGCCCGTATTTGTCTTTCCACTCAATCTCCCCCCCGGACAGATTATGCAAAGAAAGAACATTTTCCTGACGTTGATAATTCCAGGACCCAACTATCCAGGCAAAAATATGAATGTGTACATGCAGCCGCTTAAGGACGAATTGCAAGAAGCCTGGGGTAGACAAGAAGAACTTCATCAGGGGTAGAGTTGTCAAAAACTCTGCACCACCTGCATTGACGGGCCAACAGACCCTGGATCAGTTAAACACTCTCGAGCCAGATCCACAACGTCCAGGGTACTTCAAGGGGTATAATACTAAGCACGCGTGGACTCACAAAACATGCTTATGGGATCTGCCTTACTTCAAAGACCTCCTTTGCCCACACAACATCGATGTGATGCACACTGAGAAGAATATCGCCGAGGCACTTTTTGGTCATTGTTCAGCATAGATGGGAAGTCAAAGGATAATACTAAGGCTAGAGTCGATCTAGAGGCGCTATGTGATAGGCCGTTACAAAACATGAAAGAACCGAAAGGAAAGCAGAACTAGACGAAGCCAAAGGCATGGTTCAATCTTGGAAGGCCAGCTATGAGAGAAATTCTCTTGTGGGTGCAACAGCAGTTGATGTTCCCCGATGGGTATGCAGCGAATCTAAAGAGGGGAGCGAATCTTGATAAACTGAAGATATTTGGTCTCAAGAGTCATGATTGGCACATATGGATTGAGCGGGTAATGTCGGTGATGTTGCGTGGCTTCATCCCTGAGGATGAATGGCTAGTACTGGCAGAACTCAGCTATTTTTTTTGTGTTCTTTGTGCGAAAGAACTATCGCCTGGCGTGCTAGAAGAAATGGAAGAGTTGGCGCCGGAGTTGATCTGCAAGTTAGAGAAGATCTTTCCACTGGGCTTCTTTAATCCAATGCAGCATTTGATTTTGCATCTCCCGACCGAGGCAAGATTGGGGGG
>NW_025250789.1:0-2145 GCF_018294505.1 Triticum aestivum | reverse complement strand
TAGTCCATAGGACAAACAACAATCATACCATAGGCTAGCTTCTAGGGTTTAGCCTCCTTGATCTCGTGGTAGATCTACTCTTGTAACCCACATCATCAATATTAATCAAGCATGACGTAGGGTTTTACCTCCATCAAGAGGGCCCGAACCTGGGTAAAAACATCGTGTCCCTCGTCTCCTGTTACCATCCGCCTAGACGCACAGATCGGGACCCCCTACCCGAGATCCGCCGGTTTTGACACCGATAGCGACCATGGGAGACAACACCTGATTCCTTAGTAGTAACATCAGTAGTGGGATGTATACAGACAAGAAGGGGTGATCCATCGGAATAAGTTAGCAAGCACCACTGAGTATATGGGCCCTCCTCGTCCTCATGCTTGTGATCATCACCATCGTCATCTCCCCCTTGGTTATAAAAAATTTCAAGTAAAGGTGGTGGAATGTTCACAGGACCTTGGAAACACAAGAAGAAGGTTAATTAGTAAAGGGAAACTTGCTAACTCACATGAAAGTGGATGAAACAATTATGATTACAGTGGAAGACAAACGTACCGAAACTACGAGGATCCCATGCAAAAACAGTGCCACGAGTGGTGGCAGCAAACACAAGACCCTTTTATTGAATTGCATCACAGTACACATCCGTGTATAGAAACTGATTTTTTGAGCAATATCCACCTAGTCGAACCACGAAGGACAGCAACAAGCTTGTCGAAGATAGCAACAACTCCATAGTTCCTGTAATGCCAAGAGCGGTTGGGAACTCGACAAATTGCTATCTTCTGTAGAAGACAATCACCATGATCGTATTTGAACGTGCCTAGAATACTGGTGTGCTCAACCTCTGGGCAGTCTGAGATTTTTGGAAGTGGAACCCGGTGACGAGTGTACACATTCACAAGTTCCCACTCGCAGTTGTACCCAATATAAACAACCCAATCTGCATTTGAGCCTGCCCAAGCCTTGCCCTCAAGCAATGGCATCTTAACATCACATGTATCATTATTAAGCGGCATCAACTTGCACAAGGTGAGGCTTCCCTCGTCCCCACGCCAGTCAGCGGGGTCATAGCAAAGAAGATAGGGGAGATCAAACTGCTCCTGGACCCTTGGGTTCCTTGTAATGATGTTATTAGTTGAGTCGAGAATGGTCTTGAACGAACCTGCCATGCTAGATGAGGTGATGACATCGCGCCGATCAATGAGTTCCTCCACCACGTCATCTTTCAGATCAGGGCAAGAATAACGTGGCCATTTCCAGCCTGTTGCATTCATGGAGAAGACGATCAAACAATGGCAGAAGGAAGGGTGAAGGAAAATGGAGGAGGGAGGAAGAGTGTCGGTGTCAAAACCGGCGGATCTCGGGTAGGGGGTCCCGAACTGTGCATCTAAGGCTAATGGTAACAGGAGGCGGGGGACACAATGTTTACCCAGGTTTGGGCCCTCTCGATGGAGGTAATACCCTACTTCCTGCTTGATTGATCTTGATTATATGAGTATTACAAGAGTTGATCTACCACGAGATCATAGAGGCTAAACCCTAGAAGCTAGCCTATGATTATGATTGTAGTTGTCCTACGGACTAAACCCTCCAGTTTATATAGACACCAGAGGGGGCTAGGGTTACATGGAGTCGGTTGCAGAGAAGGAGATCTACATATCCGGATTGCCAAGCTTGCCTTCCACGCAAGGGAGAGTCCCACCCGGATACGGGACGAAGTCTTCAATTTTTTATCTTCATAGTCCAACAGTTCGGCCAATGTATATAGTCCGGCTGTCCAAGGACCCCCTAATCCAGGACTACCTCAGTAGCCCCTGAACCAGGCTTCAATGACGATGAGTCCGGCGCGCAGATTGTCTTCGGCATTGCAAGGAGGGTTCCTTATCCGAATACTCCATAGAAGATCTTGAACATGAGGATCATGTCCGGCTCTGCAAAATAATTTCCACATACCACCGTAGAGAGCACAATATCCCACAAATCTAATCTGCTGACAACTTTTCATAGCATGACATCACACTGCGGCCCGGTCATTATTCGAACCGTTTCCCAACCTGCTACCGCACATATCGCGAGGCGGTTTTATTGGCACGGCTTGTCGAAGCAGAGATCGTGTCCCCTTATCACGAGATTCTCATCAAT
>NW_025250788.1:0-2145 GCF_018294505.1 Triticum aestivum | reverse complement strand
GACGTCCCCTTGTTTCGTCGCTTGCTCGAGATCAAGGAGGAGGAAGGCTATCACTCTGGTTTGAGGATCATCTAGGAGATGATGCTTGCGCCAGCAGCAACGATGCCTCCGTGTTGCGCCTTGCGGCGTCTTCTTGGAGCCCATCAATCGATAATATTTGCAAGGCCGATTAGGCTTCAGGGTCACCATTTACAACGGGGCGTGCTGTTTGCCTTGCATCCATGGCAACTAGCGTTGGATTAAGGCAGGAGGCAGATCAGCCGTAGCAAGTGACAGGAAGGCTGCCCCTTGTGGCCAGACATCAAGACTCCTCGCTGGTGACCAGGCCAGTGGTGTTTCTTGGCCTCTTGGACATTTTCTCCTTCTCATGGATCTCTTATAGCTTTTAGGATTTCGAGGAATCAAAACCTCTAACCTTGTTTTTATCTTTTATTTTTCTGTTTAACTCCATCTTTTTATATGATGTTCAATTATGTATTTGATGACCGCTCTAGCTTCTACTGGTGGCTTGCATATTTCAACTTTGTAGATTTGAAGATTGAGCAACCTGTACAACCCCTTTTTCTGCTTGTTTAAAGAAATTATTATTCTCCAGTCTAAAACCATACTTCCAAATGTCAATGAAATTTGGTGTGAAGATTGAAGAAGAAAAACATAATTGTCTGAAGAAATCATAATCTATGTAGTCAATCACAAAGCAAAAAATAGCGAACCAACTTGTGGTTGGGATGGTTAGATCGGCAGTGGTATTTCCAGCACACCAGTGTTCAAGTCCTGGTGCTCGCATTTATCCTGAATTTGCTTTAGGATTTCCGGCGATACATTTTCAGTGGGAGGAGATGTTCCCGTCGACTACGAGGCGTCTACGATGACTTAATATGAGCGCTTGCGCCTGTACTGCGTTAAAAAATAAATCACAAAGCGAAAAATAGATGCACGAGGGGACTTCATTTTGTACATATATAGTTAAGTATCATCATGGATAGGTGACATTTTGGTATAACCATAGTATATATGACTTCTATAAACTGATTACACATGGTTAATCCGAGCATTTTCGTAAATTACCGGTCTTTTTTCACCGAATCAATATGTTGATGTGTGTTCCTACCAGCTACTAGGCATGATTTAACATTGTGTAAGTCCAATATGTACATGTCATTAGCCTTGTATCCCTTAATTATTCTCTGGTTTGCTGAAGTTAGTTCACTGCTCGAGAAGAAGGCCCAGCATGCCATGCGGTGGCCGTCTAGAAGTATTTAAGCAACGGCATTGAAGAAAGTTCTATATACATTTGCCTATGTTTAACTGTCTTATTTGTATTTCAGGAAAAAGTGCTAGATTTTTTGTGTTTCAACAGGCTTAAAGTTTGTAGGTTTGCAAGGATACAAATTTGAGACAGAAATATGTTATATGTTATTGTAAGTACATGTTTCTAGATCACATTTTTAACTGGTGTGCATCCAGTGTTGCTACAGATTGGTAAATATCCTCAACTGGTAGATGTTGGCCTGTTGCATCCCTTGAAATGAGCCTCTTACATCATCTGAATTATAGTGTTGAAGTATAAGTTACAATATATCTGTATATGTGTACACATGTGACATGCATTTCAGATGTCTAATGCCATGCTTTTAATTTACATCAATAAATTACAACGTGTTACTCCTAGAAATTTGTCCTCAATTATATGTTGGATTTGTATATTTGCAGTCAGTATCGGCCTTTTTTCCTACTTTTTAGGTATAGTAAGGAGCAAGCAAGACAATACTGAAATGTGTCACAATAAGCGCTAGCACCAGGCTTCATGATAGTCCTAAATAGCTGAATGGTAAAGTGTACAATAGGTCAATAGCATATCTGTTCATACATGGCTGCATCATCTTGCTGTTTATTTTTAGTAGGCATAGAGCCGGTCAGAACTTTCCATTAGTTAGCGTTACATGTTAAGGTGCAAACGGTAAACCATATGGAGCACTACATTCAATCAGAATCAGCGGCATTATTATGCTCTTGACTGTTACAGTTTATGTAGTGTATGGAGCACTACATTCAATCAGAATCAGCGGCACTGAAAGGGAACCAGGGGAAACCCCTTTCATTCAAAAGAACATATGTAGTGTATGAGTACCATGCTGCTCCTAG
>NW_025250787.1:0-2145 GCF_018294505.1 Triticum aestivum | reverse complement strand
ATTACCTATGATACTCTCATTATGACCCGCCTCACTGTAAAAATAGTGTTGTTTAGTCTCGGAATAAGTCTACGAATAAATAAATTACCGTACTAAGTTCGCAGGCTTGAGAACCCGGGTTGGATACAGGTAACTTAACCACAGGTTGTTGCGATTTGCCCTCTGTGGATGGATAGGTTTTGATTAATTTGCTGATCTCGGCCGAACTGAGCAACAGCTCAGTTGGTTAGGCTCTATCAGCTCAACAACTGGCATGCCACTATGCCAGATCCGCGATTCAGCTGCCATGAACCGATAATGCGCTAGATAGTCTAGTGGCACCACCGAAACGATAGTCATGCATCCGGGCCTTATATTACTAATGCCATATTCCGACAAGATCGAGCTGATCCGGATTCTTCCGTTTACTAGCCGGTTCAGGTCTTGATGCTCTATTATTCGTATTCGGTCATAGTCGTCATTGAGATATATTCTAGTCTATCCATCCATTGCCGGGGGAATTCTTTACACTTGTGTCGTGTGAGCTACATGGATTACACGCAAATAATAACCACAAGGTTTCATAAAGATTGGTTGAGCATCTCTGAGAGACTCTGCTAGACCGGCAGATCGTGGGAGTGAGTGACGAAGTCATCATAGGCGCTTACGTCACCTACCACTGAAAGAATAGCACTCTTAAATCCTGAAATAATTCCAGCAAAATGCGAACATCTAAGTAAAGCCGTCGAGACTTGAACTCTGATGCGAAGGTTTCACGAAACGGTTCTCCTTGTGACTAGAAAACATGGAAGAGTGAATTGCATAAAACCACCACATTGACGCCTAGGTTTGTAGAAAACACCGATTTACGAATTTCTACCAGAAAACACTAATTCTCGACTTAATCTTTTGGAGAAAACACTGATCGGTCGATAGTCATTTTAACCTCGATACTGACATGTGGGGCTTGCATGTGATGACAAGGTGTGATACAAATTTACCAAATAGTCCCTGCTATTTTTGCATAGACACCCTTTGGGCAAAAGTCCAAAACACAATCAGCTTCAGACTATGCGCAGAACTGCAG
Organism: Triticum aestivum; assembly: GCF_018294505.1. Taxonomy (NCBI): domain Eukaryota; kingdom Viridiplantae; phylum Streptophyta; class Magnoliopsida; order Poales; family Poaceae; genus Triticum; species Triticum aestivum. Next base: position 1,079 of record NW_025250787.1, on the reverse strand, counting down.
CAGAAGAGGGGGAAGAGGGCGGCTCGTCGCCTTCGGCCGGTGCTGCCGCATACACATCTGGCAATGGTGAGATGAGAACCAGACGAGGAGGCGGTGGCTGACTCATGCCCACGGCGGTGCTGCTGGAATGGGATCGCCGACGACTAGGGGCCATGACAGTGGGGGCTCGGTCATGCTCTTTGGTGCCATCGGCCACCATGTGCTCACCGTTGAGGTCGCTGCTTGCATGCCGCCACCACTGCTTGCGCCTGAGCGGCGCGGCGCCGCTGCTTTGCTCCGCTGGGAGGTCGGGGTCTAGTGCGTCACCGCTACTTCTTGCTTGGCTGGGAGGGCGGGGTCAAGCGCGCCGCCGCTTGCGCCCGAGCTGTGCGTCGCCGCCGCCGCTGCTTGCTCCGCTGGGAGGGCGGGGTCAAGAGCGCCGCCGCTTGCGCCCAAGCTGTGTGTCCCCGCAGATGCCTGATCCGCTTGGAGGCCGGGGTCGTGCCCGAGCTGCGTGCCGCCGCTGCTTGCTACGCTTGTGCCGGAGCTGCGCGCCGGGGTTGTAGCCGGGTGGGAGGTGGCGGCACTTGGAGGGCGGTGTCGCACCGGGAGAGGGGAGTTTTTCCAGGGAAAACATTTCCTAGGAGGGGTGGAGGTTAGGCCACATCAGCAAATGGTGAGCTCCATCTGTCATAATCATCATCAAATGGACCAAATAAGCCACCTAATGTTCTTTACAAAAGATTAGGCCGAGAACTAATGGTTTCTGCTAGAAATTCGTAGACTGGCGTTTTTTTGCAAACCGAGGACTCAATATGGTGGTTTTCCGCAATTCACTCCCATAAAGAAGGAAAGATACGCCGCTGGGAGAAATATCAGTAACTTAGAATATATACTTGGCTATATGCACTGCTAGTGCACAATGGAACTTGATTCTTTATTGTGGTATAATGCGCGAGGGAATCCCAACGGACATTGGCCAGCATACAGAGGGTATATAGATAAATATACTTCCGCAAACATCAAGAAAGGCACAAAAAACCTAGACTAAAAGGGAAAAAAATTATATGAGACCTGATTTATGAATGTCACGTGTCATT
>NW_025250786.1:0-2145 GCF_018294505.1 Triticum aestivum | reverse complement strand
TCAGCGTGCACTATTCTGGATAATGTTAGAATTAAATAGTTAAATAAATTCTAAAAATGATTAAAACTTTAGAAAATCATATCTTTTAATCCGTATTTCGGATTAAAATATTTTCAACATGAAAGTTGCTCAGAACGACGAGACGAATCCGGATACGCGGTCCGTTCGTCCGCCACACACCCCTAACCTATCGAACCCGCAACTTTCCCCCTCCGGCTCCTCTGCCCGAAAACACGAAACACCGGGAATACTTTCCCGGGGGTTTTTCCCCCTTCACCGGTATCACCTAATACCGCGTTAGGGCACACCGAACACCGCGTATTGCCTTGATATATTTTGTGGTGCTTTGTTTGCTCTGTATTCATTATTTCTTCCCCCTCTTCTCTCCGGTAGACTAAAAGACCGACGCTGCTGCTGACCAGTTCGACTACGGAGTTGACGACCCCTCTCTCTTGCCAGAGCAACCAGGCAAGCCCCCCCCTTTGATCACCAGATATCGCCTATTCTCCTCTATACTGCTTGCATTAGAGTAGTGTAGCATGTTACTGCTTTTCGTTAATCCTATTCTGATGCATAGCCTGTCATTGTTTCTACCGTCATTGATACCGTACCTGCAATCCTAAATGCTTAGTATAGGATGCTAGTGTTCCATCAGTGGCCCTACACTCTTGTCCGTCTGCCATGCTATACTACTGGGCTGTGATCACTTCGGGAGGTGATCACGGGCATATACTATATACTATACACGGTTACATTACCTGTGATGCTGTTCGGAGTTGGGGGCTGAAGGGGTAGGTGGCTCCATCCCGGTAGAGGTGGGCCTAGGTTCCCGACGGCCCCCGACCGTTACTTTGTGGCGGAGCGGCAGGGCAGGTTGAGACCACCTAGGAGACAGGTGGGCCTGGCCCCGTTCGGCGTTCGCGGATACTTAACACGCTTAACGAGATCTTGGTATTTGATCTGAGTCGGCTACGAGCCTATACGCACTAACCATCTACGCGGGAGTAGTTATGGGTATCCCGACGTCGTGGTATCAGCCGAAGCACTTCAGACGTCAGCGACGGAGCGGCGCGCGCCGAATTGGACTGGAACGCCACTAGGCTAGGTCTGCTTTCGGCCGCCCTCGCAACGTGCAGGTGTGCTATGGGCGATGGGCCCAGACCCCTGTGCGCTTAGGTTTAGACCGGCGTGCTGGCCTCTCTGTTTTGCCTAGGTGGGGCTGCGACGTGTTGATCTTCCGCGGCCGGGCATGACCCCGGAAAGTGTGTCCGGCTAAATGGGATCGAGCGTGTTGGGCTATGTGGTGCACCCCTGCAGGGAAGTTAATCTATTCGAATAGCCGTGATCTTCGGTAACAGGACGACTTGGAGTTGTACCTTGACCTTATGACAACTAGAACCGGACACTAAATAAAACACACCCTTCCAAGTGCCAGATACAACCGGTGGTCGCTCTACCTCAGGGAAATGAGGAGAGGATCGCCGGGTAGGATTATGCTATGAGATGTTACTTGGAGATGCTACTTGGAGGACTTCCATCTACTCTCTTCTACATGCTGCAAGACGGAGGCTGCCAGAAGCGTAGTCTTCGATAGGACTAGCTATCCCCCTCTTATTCTGGCATTCTGCAGTTCAGTCCACTAATATGGCCTCCTTACACATATACACATGCATATGTAGTGTAGATCCTTGCTTGCGAGTACTTTGGATGAGTACTCACGGTTGCTTTCTTCCCCCTTTTTCCCCCTTTCCTTTCTTTCTGGTTGTCGCAACCAGATGCTGGAGTCCAGGAGCCAGACGCCACCGTCGACGACGACCCCTACTACACTGGAGGTGCCTACTACTACGTGCAGCCCGCTGACGACGACCAGGAGTAGTTAGGAGGATCCCAGGCAGGAGGCCTGCGCCTCTTTCGATCTGTATCCCAGTTTGTGCTAGCCTTCTTAAGGCAAACTTGTTTAACTTATGTCTGTACTCAGATATTGTTGCTTCCGCTGACTCGTCTATGATCGAGCACTTGTATTCGAGCCCTCGAGGCCCCTGGCTTGTATTATGATGCTTGTATGACTTATTTATGTTTTAGAGTTGTGTTGTGATATCTTCCCGTGAGTCCCTGATCTTGATCGTACACATTTGCGTGCATGAT
>NW_025250785.1:0-2146 GCF_018294505.1 Triticum aestivum | reverse complement strand
AAGTCAAGTTTTGTTGATCATACCTTTTTCCTCGTTTCAATGCTTTCTCATGCCGGTGCACCTCATTATCATTCCACTTCTCGCTATTTATTATTCCGGAGTGCTGAAGATATCTCGAAGATTCGTGTTTCCACTCTACATTCGTTCAACCTCTTTCGAGGATGTTCCCTCATTCAAGTCATTTAATTTAACCGGTGCTTTCTCTCTTTTGAATCATTCTACGATGTTTCTTTTAAGTGGGCCCTAACCCACAGGTCTTTTTCCAGGATCTTACCCGACTCTTCTATTTTCCCGGAGCCACCATCAAATTCTTTTCGAAGTTTGACGTAAGAATGAATTGTCATCAGTCAAATGTCTTTCTCCAAGATCTTTCATTTCTTTTCATCGGTGGATCAACCTTTCCATTCTTCATTCCGGAGTATCCCAGCAATTCATGGTGATGTTTCTCGTCGTAATTCTTAGATTTTGAAGACCGAAGAAGAATTTTCTCCATATCTTGTTCCACTCTCTTCAAGATTCGTGTTTCTAGCTTGTTTCCATCCTCTCATAATAATTTTTCGATTGTGAGAATTCTTTTCACCCATCCGGAGCATTTCATGAGTTGTTTTCCATTTCTTTCCCCGGAAGCCCATCATTTAAGAAGACTTATTCATACTCAGCTTTCAGCTATCATTCTCAAATTTGACCGGTGCTTCGTTCAAGTGATCTTTAATCGGCTCGTGATCTCTTCGTTCTCATGTATCTAAACCCTCTCAAGCATCTTTGTTCATTTTATAATTCTTCCCAGTGTTTCTCTATCTTTTCTTCGTTCATTTCCAATTAATTCGATGGTTCATTTAAGATCTTTTCCTTGGTTATCACATCAATTCATTCATTCTTCCAAACCCTTCCGGTGGTTCGTTCAATACCTTTCCAAGTTGGCGCGATATCTATCTTAATCTTTCTACGAGGATAAGTAGTATGTCAAATCCATTGCTTGTCATCAATTTGAATTGGTGAAGGATAAGCATAATGTAATTCTTATTATTGTTTCATCCAAGTGATTTAATTCCTTATTCCGGAGGTTCATCAAAATTCTTGATTTCAGTTGTTTCATCTTTTCTTTTCCGGATTTCCAAGTTTTTCTGCATTATATCGTCGCGAAGCTCCATCTAAATCATTGCAAGGCTTCAACCTTATTCTTTTCATCCTTCATTTCGTTTGATCATTCTTTTGTTACCGGAGTTCTTCATGAAGGTTCTACATGATGGTTCATCAAGGATTTTATCCCTTCTCGAAGTTTTCATCGAGATTCTTTTCTAAGGAGATCAAGTATTCTTCATCTTGCAATCTGCAGTGCAATTCTTTCTTCTGTATCAATAGAGGTGGTATTATGTCATTCTTGATAATTTGAGTTCATGTTCCATGATTCGCATGTTGTTAAGAATGAGATATTTTAAATCCATCAATCTTGCCATTGGAGTTATCTTGGGTTATATTTCACCTAAAACTTTCCCTAAGGATTGTGGCTATTTATGGTGCTTATGAATGATCCAATTTCTTCATTTTTCCTTTCCGGTGCGATATACTTTCTTGTCAATTTGCTCATATCAATCCAATTCTTTTCCTGTGAGTGGCAGGATGTCACCTCGTAATTTGAGATGTGTTCCATAAGACCATATCAAGCTTATTTTTTTTCATTGTTGAGAATAGAACAACTCCATTCCAGCATTTGTTGTAAGCATGCTCTCTCAAGATCTTGTTCCTCTCCGTCCATCCCATTCCGTTCTTTCATTTCTTCCGGAGGCTTTGTGATGTTACTCTTTTCAATCATCATCTCGAATTGTGAAGATCATGATCTTTTCATGCTTATCCTTTTAACCGGAGTAGTTTCAATATATATCTTGCCCTTCAACCTCAGGGTTTTCGCAATATTCTTTGTCCCTCTTTTTTAACGGAGTGTTTTCGACTTTGTTCACCTTCCTTGTATTTTTTTCTCGAATTTGTTCAACCTGGCAAGGTTCTTTGGTTTCACTCGTTTGTCAAAGGAGCAACTTAGTCTTACCTCTTCTCTTTCTCTTCTGTTGTCCCTCCGGTGCCATTCTAGATCTCGGGACGAGATCCTCTCATAGTGGTGGAGTGTTGTAACGCCCCGAGACCGATGTGC
>NW_025250784.1:0-2146 GCF_018294505.1 Triticum aestivum | reverse complement strand
GGACAGCTCCCAGAATTGCTTGCCGCCCGAACCGCCGGCCTCATCATTGTGGGCCATGCTTCGCTCTAAATAGGAAAAAAGTTTGGTCAAAAAGTTGGTTATTGTCAAGGAACAAGATCATGGTCTCATCATTTAGGGTTTGTCGACACCGAGGCATCCTAAAAGCTAAGATTTTATCATTTAGGGTTGGTCAACGCCGAGGCACCCTAAAAGCCTAAGCGTACATCATTTAGGTTCTCATCGACACCGAGGCACCCTAAAAGCCAAGGTTTCATCATTTAGGGTTTGTCGACATCGAGGCACCCTAAATGCTAAGTTTTCATCATTTAGGGTTTATCGATGCCGAGGCACCCTAGGTTGGGCCTAATCACTTGGCACTAATCAGTTGGCTCTATTGCCACCTATGTTGGGTTTATCATCTAGGGTTTATCGATGCTGAGGAGAATTTCTAAGTTGGGCCTAATCACTTTGCTCTATTGCCACCTATGGTTTAATACAGCAAGAATAAAGGGGCAGTTGATCCTACTTAATTAAGTACTAAGATACCCCGGCCCATGCATTAGTAGCAAGTACCTCATATGTCCGATTTTTAGCAAAGTCATGCTAAAATTTACGGAAAATTTCAGCATGACCTTTGCTGAAAATAGGACATATGGAGTACCCGAATTTGCCAGAATGGAAGTTAATCGACATTCCGTCAAACTCAAGGGCCTCTCGGGGTAGCTGCAAAATCATCACGACACGAAGGGCCTCTCAAGGGCCTCAAGCAGCAGCGGCGTCTCCCAGGACCCCATTTTTTTGCTAAATTTCTTTGAGCAACAATCAGAGCAGAAAATTCAGCATATTTCTTTACAATTATTTTGGTATATATCAGGTTTTGACTGCATTTGCAAATGCATTCCATGTAGCGCAACCCTCAAGAATTCCTAGCATGAGGTTTGTCCATCACTTTTGGCTCACTTAATCTACTCATCCTATGTCAATATCCACATGCTATGTCATCTGATGTTCCTGAATCATTGTAGTTTAGGCACCATACAATATTGTTAGTTCAATGTGCTTTATATCCTAGTTATACTACTGCAGGAAAGGAGGATCATCATACACATATATATGTATAGCAATTGACATGAGCTTCATCATTTTTAGTAACAACAATACATATATAGCAATTGGAAGCAAACAGATGTACACATAAGATAGAAATATAGTGCTGAAAGTTTAATGCTTACAAAAGACTTGCTGAAATAGTGAAAAATATGGAGTCACCAAGCTGGCTAAGAAACTCCCAAAGTCCACTAGCAAATCCAAGATCTAATCCTGTTACACACATCATAACAATTTAAGTTAATTAGGATAAGGATAGTAGGAAATGAAAAACAAAGAGCTCAAAAAACAATCACAACAGAAAAATAATAAAAACCTAGTCCTAGAAGAAAATAAATCCTAAAAGAAAAGAAATCCTAAAATCTGGAGCAAGTCCTAGCAGTAGTAGTCCAACTAGATGGCCACCACTACTACTCCTATCTCTGTTTAGCATCATCCACACAATAGTCCTAACTCTGTGAATTTCAAAAATAAAATAGAAGTCATGTATATAGTTCAAAGTTTGAAACATAAGGCAAGATAGTCCCAATCTTTGAGACTTCTCTTATGGTATATATATACTGATTAATTACTGAATTTGAGCATGTTGTATCACCCGCAGACTATTACGCGGTCGCGATGACGGAGCTAGGAGTGCATGGAAAGCAAAGAGGAGAAGGTGATGTGAGATAAATAATAATCATGAGAAAATTGCAGGGCATATGAGTTGGCCATTGGAATTTTGTTTGACACAGCTGAACAACAAAGAAGGTGCCATAGAAGCAGCTGCTACTGCTAGCTCCACTACATACATACTAGCCACTCTAAAACTACATCAAAATAAATGGGAGATGTATTCATAAGCAGGTTAAGCCCTGGAAGGGCGCAAATGTACAGACAAGAACAAGGCATAACACATCAAAATCTTCATAAACAAGTCATATATCATAGGAGATCTATTAAGCCCTGGAACGGTGGAGACAGGGGCATGGAGAAACGCACCTTAGTGGAGAAGAACCGGGGGGGCCAAGGGGAGGAGGAGGAGGGGCAAGGGGAGGAG
>NW_025250783.1:0-2146 GCF_018294505.1 Triticum aestivum | reverse complement strand
GAAACGGGCCAGAATTGGCCAAAAATGTGAGTGTTGATGACCAACACGTAAGCACAACTTGGGGTTCGACAACCATTGAAATCGCTTTGGGACCACAAAACGGTGAGTAATAGTCCACGAAACGGGTCAGAATCGACAAAAACCGCGAGTGTTAACGACTGACACGTAAACGCACCTCAGGGTTCGTTAATTGAGGAAATCAGTCCAGGACCCCAAAAGATTTAGTAATAATCTACGAAACGGGCCAGAATTGGCCAAAGTTGTGAGTGTTAATGAGCGACACGTAAACGCACCCCGGGATTCATTAATCGGGGAAATCACTCAGGGATACCAAAACAGTGAGTAATATTCCATGAAATGGGCCAGAATTGACCAAAACTGTGAGTGTTGATGACCGACACGTAAACGCACCCAGGGAATCGTTAATCGTGGAAATCACTCCAGGACCCCAAAAAGTGAGTAATATTCCACGAAACAAGCCAGAATTGGCCAAAACTGTGAGTGTTGATAACCAACACGTAAATGCACCCCGGGGTTTGTTAATTGTTGAAATCATTCCGGGACCCCAAAACAGTGAGTAATGGTCCATGAAACGGGCCACAATCGGCCAAAACTGTGAGTGTTGATGACTGACATGTAAACACGGCCCAGGTTAGGTCAATCGTTGAAATCACTTCGGGACCCCAAAACAGAGTAATAGTCCAAGAAACGGGCCAGAATCGGCCCAAACTGCGAGTCTTGAAGGCCAACACGTAAGCACACCTTGGGGATCGATAACCATGGAAATCAATTTGGGACCACAAAACGGTGAGTAATAGTCCATGAAACGGGTGAGAATCGACAAAAAACGCAAGTGTTGATGACCGACACGTAAACACAGCCCGAGGTTCGTTAATCGTGGAAATCACTCCAGGACCCGAATATGGTGAGTAATAGTCCATGAAACGGGCCAAAATCGGCTAAAATTATGAGTGTTGATGACCGACACGTAAACACACCCCGGGGTTCCTTAATCGTGGAAATCACTCCGGGACCCCAAAACATTGAGTAATAGTCCACGAAACGGGCCGGAATTGGCCAAAACTGTGAGTGTTGATGACCGACACGTAAACGCACCCCGGGGTTCGTTAATCGTGGAAATCACTCCGAGACCCCAAAACATTGAGTAAGTCCACGAAATGGGCCAGAATCGGCCAAAACCGTGAGTATAAATGAGCGACACCTAATCGCACCCCATGGTTCGTTAATCGTGGAAATCACTGCGTGACCCTAAAACAGTGAGTAATATTCCACGAAACGGGCCAGAATCGGCCGAAAATGTGAGTGTTGATGACCAACACGTAAGCACAACTTGGGGTTCGACAACCATTGAAATCGCTTTGGGATCACAAAACGGTGAGTAATAGTCCACGAAACGGGTCAGAATCGACAAAAACCGCGAGTGTTAATGACCGACACGTAAGCGCACCTCGGGGTTCGTTAATCGTGGAAATCACTCCGGGACACAAAAACATTTAGTAATAATCTACGAAACGGGCCAGAGTCAGCCAAAGCTGTGAGTGTTAATGAGCGACACGTAAACGCACCCCGGTATTCGTTAATCGTGGAAATCACTCCGGGACACCAAAACAGTGAGTAATATTCCATGAAACGGGCCAGAATCGACCAAAACTGTGAGTGGTTGATGACCGACACGTAAACGCACCCCGGGAATCGTTAATCATGGAAATCACTCCGGGACCCCCAAAAGTGAGTAATATTCCAGGAAACAGGCCAGAATCGGCCAAACTGTGAGTGTTGATAACCGACACGCAAACGCACCCCGGGGTTCGTTAATTGTTGAAATCACTCCGGGATCCCAAAACAGTGAGTAATGGTCCATGAAACGGGCCACAATCGGCCAAAACTGTGAGTGTTGATGACCGACATGTAAACGCACCCCAGGTTTCGTCAATCGTGGAAATCACTTCAGGACCCCAAAACAGAGTAATAGTCCAAGAAACGGGCCAGAATCGGCCCCAACTGCGAGTCTTGACGACCAACAACTAAGCACACCTTGGGGTTCGACAACCATGGAAATCTATTTGGGACCTCAAAACGGTGAGTTAATAGAGCATGAAACGGGTCAGTATCGACAAAAACCGCA
>NW_025250782.1:0-2146 GCF_018294505.1 Triticum aestivum | reverse complement strand
GTGATCTCGGCAGGGCTTCGCCAAGCTCAGGGAGAGGGAGGAGTGTCACGGGAGGGAGAGGGAGGCGCCAGGGGCTAGGGTGCGGCTGCCCTCCCTCCCCCCACTATATATAGGACCCCTAGGGGGCGCCGGCCCTAGGAGATTGAATCTCCAAGGGGGGCGGCGGCCAAGGGGGTGGAGTGCCCCCCAAGCCAAGTGGGGCGCCCCCACCCCTAGGGTTTCCAACCCTAGGTGCAGGGGAGGCCCATGGGGGGGTGCACCAGCCCACTAGGGGCTGGTTCCCCTCCCACTTTAGCCCATGGGGCCCTCCGGGATAGGTGGCCCCACCCGGTGGACCCCCGGGACCCTTCGGGTGGTCCCGGTACAATACCGATTACCCCCGAAACCTTCCCGATAGCCGAAACTTGACTTCCTATATATAAATTGTCACATCCCTGCTTTAGTCATGCATTAGGATTGGTTGAACATGTGCATCATGTTTAAATTTGTTTTAAACTTGAAATGGGGGCTAATCAACCCCAACACCCCCCTGAAACTGCTAATCTCCAACAATTGGATTTTCAATGAACCCAAAATGCCCTTCATAAAAGCCCACCATTTTTGGTTCTGGTTTAAACCTCTGCCAAAAATGGCCTTGCAAATTATGGAGCCATTCTGGATTTTTGAACAAGCCATAAATATTTGAATTTGGGCATTTTAAATACTATAAATATTTTAAAGTGCTCAAATACTCTTGGAAGTATTTTTAGGCAGTTGAGAATAAATATTTTAGTAAGTTTCACCATGTTTCTACAAAATTTCCATTTAATTTGCTAGACTATTGATGATAGTTAACTTCCAGACCAAAATCACGAGGGCTACATAATATTATATATAGCAATATGTGTTACATCTAGCCGCGCAACTAAGCAGGTAACCCTGCTATTTGGTACTAATATCGTTTAACACATTTTTAGAAAAATGCAATTAACACTTTTTAGCATAAATGTAATTAACACTTGGCAAATGAAGCTTCATGAGCTATTACTTGGAGGGTCGTAAAGAATTAACTGTGATGGTCCAAGAGTATTGTAATTATAAAGGCTAGGGCCCACAGAGATAAGCTCTTAATGAACTCTCGATGCATGCTCCGCTTTCAAACACAAAACCATCCAGTGCATGCATGGACACTAATTTCGTGAATTTATTGTCAATCGGTAACATATGCATCTTCTAAGTCATCCCATCAATCTTATGTTATATATTACAATGCATCTACCTCGATCTGGATGAAACCTTTCCTCAATAATTAGGTTGTCTCCTTATTATAGTAATAATTAATCAATGGCTTCTAGTCGTGGGAATTTAGTTGATATGTAGAAAATGCCTCCGCTAGCGGGGTTGGCCACTGCGATAGATATGGTACAGATGGACAATCCTCAGCCGTTAGGGTTCAACACTGGGACGGAGATGTAGATACGGCACTTTTTTATGTCTGTACCACCGCCTCCACCGGAATTTCCCGCCGAGATGGAGATGCTGTAGCAGGCGCTTGAGCCGAACGCCCGCTTCTTGTATTGACAAGAAGATAAGATCAACACCCAGTCTAAGTCATGCTGAACATTCTGTAAATACAAGGTGAACATAACTCATAAAGTTGTTGATTTTTTTCAAAAATTTCTTGAACAATTTAAAAAATGTGAGAGCATTTTGAAGTGTTATGAACATTAATTAAAATTACACAAAGATTTTCTTCATATGTTACAAACATTTTTATAAAATTGTGTGGGAAAACATTTTATATGTTGTGAACATTTCTCCTATAAACCTCTCTACACTACCCACTGTTCTGGGGTGTTCGGGGCACGCATGCAATCTGGCTCACACGATATGCCTTGCTGGCCTGATTTTACGGCGCTTTCAAAATAAAGAACCCGGGGCAGCTATTCGAGAAGCAGACGTGACGGGCATCCTCCTGCTCGGTCCGGCAGATGACGTTCTTCTTCCTCCCTCGCTCACAGCAAGGGAGGAAGAGTGTGTGTAACTACGTCTCGGTGTCGATGGGTTTATATAGCAAGCGCCGGTGAGAATCGCTTCACTGAGCTACATACATTAAAAGTCGTGATAGGCCATGGGATTCAATTCGGTATTCGCTGAGCTGTGTATA
>NW_025250781.1:0-2146 GCF_018294505.1 Triticum aestivum | reverse complement strand
TTTGATAAAAAGAGATTGGCAGGGGGTTGGTCCCTTTGTCTGTAACCCGACAGATGTGACTCTCCGGTAGGCATAGAAGGCGCCGGCAAGATAGCTTGCCGGGAGAACTCGTTTATTTACATTAAAGAGGCATTTCGCCTCTGCATGGACATACACATGCATGAGTTCCCGGCAAATCTTGTGTCACACCCTGATTTTCATGCCACAACACTTAAGCTAATAATCATGACAAAATGTGGTTTGGCAAAAACTTTTGAGTGTTTTGAATTTTTCTTGATGGGATTTTTGTTTGTTGTTTGCAAGTGCTCTAAAAATCAAATAAATCCTCCAACTCTTATACTCCTTCTCCTTGCTCCAAACTTTTGGCCCAGTGATCATGCCATGTGTATAGCACAACATAGAATTTTCTTACAAAAATAATTTGGCCCAAAAGTATTATCTAAATTTAGTTTTCCGAAAAAAACCTGAATTGAGGTTTGCACTGCAAGTACTTGATTTGGGGTATGAAAAATCTTTCAAAGAGTATTTTTGACTCCTATTAGGTATAGTACTCCCATAAACCACGAAAATATATTTTTAAAAGTTATTTTGCTATTTTATTTAAAGGCTTTTTCTTTAGGCTAGAAATGGTCTTTAATAGGTTAAAATTATTTTAATGTTTCAATTTTTTTTGAAAATTTAGGGAAACTCAGTGGACATATATTTACCATAGATATGAGTTTCAACACATGGTCATGTTCAAAATATTTGTCAAATCCCTCCAAAACCCTTTTTGGGTATTTCAAGACTTTGCAATATTTACAAAGGAAATATTCTCTAGAAATTCCAAGAAAATTATAGCATGTCACATATGACATATTTGATGATCTTGCCAAGTATCATGTCTTGGAGAACAAGATAACATCACCAAAACCCTTCCGAACTATTCCTGTCCATTTTGAAGTTTGAGCAACTTTACATTGCCAAACATGTCCAAATGTTCTCAAACTTGGTGCACATTCTCAAATTGTCTGATTATTCATGTATACCAAATGGCACAAGTTGTAGAACAAGGCAACTTGATCAAAGTGCCCCAAAACCCTCTCTGTCCAGAACCAAATGTGAGCAACTCTACATTACCAACTTTCTCCTTTTGTCCTCATTTTTTGTGGACATGCTCAAATCCTCAAATGATGACACTACACCAAGTGGTGTATCAAGGAGAAATGATTTGCATGACTAAATATTGGAAAATCCATTTCTGTTGATTTCTAGGGTTTACAAAAGTTGCATTGGCAACTTTACCCAAATGGACTCAAACTTGGTGAAACACCCTAATTATATGTGCCATCTCATGCTGTTAAGTATCATACCTAATGGAATTATTTTTCTTGCCCAAACCAGCAACAAACACCTTCTGATATTTTTCTAAAATCACCACTTTGACCTCTTCCACTATTCTCCATGAGTTCAACTTTTTACCTTAGCCCCTCCTAGTCCTCTTCTATCTCCAGTAATTCTCCCCTGATCTTTGCTCAATGATTGAGGGGGTAAAACACCCCATTTACCTCTCTGGACAGCAATTTTCTCTCTCTCCCTCAACCTCTCTCCTCTCCTACTGGCTCTCTAGGGCATCCAATGCCACTCCTACATTGTTTACTCACCCCCAAAACCCCTAGACATAAAAGAACATGCTCATGGCACATAAACAATGCCAGTGCATGCAGAGCTCGTGCTCTGGAGCATGCTACAATGCTCTCCCGCACTATAGCTCACTCATGCCAAGGGCATATGACAGCCTTGGGCGGCGGGGTGGTGTCTCCCAAGGTGGCCTCGGCGTCCGGAACCTGGCACGCTGCCGGCCCCCTCCAGAACCTCTCTCCCCTCCCCTCTACGAGCTCACCCGAGCGCGTCCGTGGATGCTGCCCATGGTGCACCACGGCCACGCCCATATAAGCTACTCCCGACCTCTTCTCTGGCCTCTTCTCGCTCTCCCTCTCTCCCGTGCACCTCCCAGACAACATATCTCTCCCCCTTGTGCTCTCCTTGCCTCTACATCGCCCCCATGGTCGTCATCGGCCTCCACTCGGCTCCGGCAAACCAGGGCCTCCCCGCCCTTCCTTTGGCCACCAAGAGAACCGCAGCTGACCGACGGAGCTCCCCCCCC
>NW_025250780.1:0-2146 GCF_018294505.1 Triticum aestivum | reverse complement strand
GGGTGGCGTGAGTTGCGAAACTATTCTGCATTGTTTCAAATGTACACCAAACTCGTAACTCAAATATTCTCCTCCACGATCAGATCGTAGAAACTTGCTTGCTGTTCCTTTTGAAGTTCCCCTTCTTCTTCCCTTTGCCCTTTTTCTTGAAACTAGTGGTCTTGTTGACCATCAACACTTGATGCTCCTTCTTGATTTCTACCTCCGCAACTTTCAACATTGCGAAGAGCTCGGGAATAGTCTTATTCATCCCTTGCATATTATAGTTCATCACGAAGATCTTGTAGCTTGGTGGCAGTGATTGGAGAATTCTGTCAATGACGCAATCATCTGGAAGATTAACTCCCAATTGAATCAAGTGATTATTATACCCAGACATTTTGAGTATATGCTCACTGACAGAACTGTTCTCCTCCATCTTGCAGCTATAGAACTTATTGGAGACTTCATATCTCTCAATCCGGGCATTTGCTTGAAATATTAACTTCAACTCCTGGAACATCTCATATGCTCCATGACGTTCAAAACGTCGTTGAAGTCCCGATTCTAAGCCGTAAAGCATGGCACACTGAACTATCGAGTAGTCATCAGCTTTGCTCTACCAAACGTTCATAACATCTGGTGTTGCTCCAGCAGCAGGCCTGGCACCCAGTGGTGCTTCCAGGACGTAATTCTTCTGTGCAGCAATGAGGATAATCCTCAAGTTACGGACCCAGTCCGTGTAATTGCTACCATCATCTTTCAACTTTGCTTTCTCAAGGAACGCATTAAAATTCAACGGAACAACAACATGAGCCATCTATCTACAATCAAGCATAAACAAGCAAGATACTATCAGGTACTAAGTTTCATGATAAATTTAGATTCAATTAATTTACTTAAAGAACTCCCACTTAGATAGACATCCCTCTAATCCTCTAAGTGATTACGTGATCCAAATCAACTAAACCATGTCCGATCATCACGTGAGATGGAGTAGTTTCATTGGTGAACATCACTATGTTGATCATATCTACTATATGATTCACGCTCGACCTTTCAGTCTCCGTGTTCCGAGGCCATATCTGTATATGCTTGGCTCATCAAGTATAACCTGAGTATTCCGCGTGTGCAACTGTTTTGCACCCGTTGTATTTGAACGTAGAGCCTATCACACCCGATCATCACGTGGTGTCTCAGCACAAAGAACTTTCGCAACGGTGCATACTCAGGGAGAAAACTTCTTGATAATTAGTGAGAGATCATCTTATAATGCTACCGTCAATCAAAGCAAGATAAGATGCAAAAAGATAAACATCACATGCAATCAATATAAGTGATATGATATGGCCATCATCATCTTGTGCTTGTGATCTCCATCTTCGAAGCACTGTCGTGATCACCATCGTCACCGGCGCGACACCTTGATCTCCATCGTAGCATCGTTGTTGTCTCGCCAATCTTATGCTTCCACGACTATCGCTACCGCTTAGTGATAAAGTAAAACATTACAACGCGACTGCATTGCATACAATAAAGCGACAACCATATGGCACCTGCCAGTTGCCGATAACTTGGTTACAAAACATGATCATCTCATACAATAAAATTTAGCATCATGTCTTGACCATATCACATCACAACATGCCCTGCAAAAACAAGTTAGACATCCTCTACTTTGTTGTTGCAAGTTTTACGTGGCTGGTACGGGCTTAAGCAAGAACCAATCTTACCTACGCATCAAAACCACAACGATAATTTGTCAAGTTGGTGCTGTTTTAACCTTCGCAAGGACCGGGCGTAGCCACACTCGGTTCAACTAAAGTTGGAGAAACTGTCACCCGCAAGCCACCTATGTGCAAAGCACGTCGGGAGAACCGGTCTCGCGTAAGCGTACGCGTAATGTCGGTCCGGGCCGCTTCGTCCAACAATACCGCCGAACCAAAGTATGACATGCTGGTAAGCAGTATGACTTATATCGCCCACAACTCACTTGTGTTCTACTCGTGCATATAACATCAACATATAAAACCTAGGCTCGGATGCCACTGCTGGGGTTTCGTAGTAATTTCAAAAAATTTCCTACGCACACGCAAGATCATGGTGATGCATAGCAACGAGAGGGGGAGTGTGTGATCTACGTACCCTTGTAGATCGACAACGGAAG
>NW_025250779.1:0-2146 GCF_018294505.1 Triticum aestivum | reverse complement strand
TCATAAGAGACTACATTCTTAGACAATAGATTACCATATCTTTCACCATACTCAATTTTTTTCCTGTCCGGATGTTACTATCAGCGCCAAAAGATATCTTGCTATGAGTTTATGATGCATTCCATGAATCATTTGCTAGGATAAATAGTGACATGTACGGTCTGTAAAAGTGGTAAAGGAGATGGTCAATGATGAAGATAAACATCCTGTCAACCATAGATAAAATATTTTCTGCATAGAAAACAGATCTGCAACTGGCCTCGATTTTGATCAAGTTCCTTCTCCACATAGATAAAAAGAACATCAACTAATGTGAAGTATAGGGGGGTTAAATTTGGCTGACTGGTCCATCATGGCATGTTGTGGTACTTGCTTCACAAACCAAAAAATACAAATAGAATAGAGAAGGTTTACCGTTTACATGACCTGAAGCAGTTCAGTCCAAATAAGCCTACAAGAACACAACAGATTGAGAGGAAAAAGAAACAGACCATGAATACGACCTGAAACATCAAAGCTACAGGAAGAAAAGCCAACGCCCTGAACACGACCTAAACATCAACTAAAGCAAAACTACAGGAAGAACAAACGCCCTGAAATTGCGACAGCCCTCTGCCATGCCTCGGAAATAATTTGATCGATTAATCTCTGCAACGGTGTGTGGATGTTAGTAAATTCATCACAACAAAACCAAGTGGACATGTCGAAATGAATTCTCGCAGCCTATATAGTTGAGAGATGCAGGATTGTGAAATTAGGAGGGGTGAAAGCACAGAGGGGAAGCAGAAAATCAGAGGCGAACTGGCGTGTGTGTGGGATGAAGATGGAAGTGCGTACATGTATTTAAACCCGACCTCGCAGGGGAAGACGAACTAATAATTGAGTTTAGTGCGCTCGTGGAGGCGAAAGGGCTGGTGGCGGCGGACGCCCGTGCGAGCATCGATCTACAATGCGGAAGAGACACAGCAGGCCGAATCCTATTTGGCGCCTTCTGCGCCCGATACAGGGAGAATCGAATCGGCGACCTCCTGCTTCGTAAGACGTAGCAACAACCACTGCGTCGCACTACCCTGCTGGCAAAAGTAACATCTTTTTTCTCCTTTGTTCTTTCATCTTTCCTTTTTCCTTTTTCCAAATTCGAGAATTTTCTTTCTTCACATTTTGTATTCTGAAAAAATGGATGAACTTGTTGTTTACAAATTCAATGAACTTTTTCCATAATCGACGAACTTTTTTCAAATTTGATGAACTTTTTTTCAACTTCGATGAACTTTTTTTCAACTTTGATGAAATTTTTTCGAATCCAATGAACTTTTTTCAAATTCGGTGAACTTTTTTAAAAAATTGGTGAATTTTTTTCCAAATTTGATGAACTTTTTTCAAATTCGATGAACTTTTTTCAAGATTGGTGAACTTTTTTCAAAATCTATGAACTATTTTTTAAATCAGTGAACTTTTTTGAAACATGATGAACTTTTTATTCAAAATCGATGAACTTTTCCAAATTTTGTGAACTTTTTCCAAAATTTGATAAACTATTTATGAAAATCGATGAACTTTTTCAAATTGAGGAATTATTTTTTGAAAATGATGTTTCTTTATTCTTTTTGAAAAGTCCATACGGTCAACTGTGAATTGATCAAATGTTTAACGGACAACTGAATTGAACGATCAACCTGTCAGTTGAATCGAACCAGCGAGCAGCGAGGTTTCTGTTTGTCGAGCGATCGAAAAACGATCGAAGGAAGGGAGTCGATCTAGCTAAATGGGGCGGCCCAAGTGAGCTGGGACGTGAGCGCCAGCATGCAAAAGCAGCGCATAAGGCGCCAACGAGGAGGACTCACGCAGCAGCGAGTAACGGCATGGGCTATCTATTCTTTTCTTTGGGCTGGATCAATGGAAGAAGCCCAAGTGCAAAAAGTGAAGGGGAGGCAATAAAGCGAGTCGGGGAAGGTAGCGAGCGTTCCAGCTCTCCTGCAGTGGTAACAGCAAAAACACACGCTTGTAAGACCAGGTTGTGGTGGGTCCCTTAGCCAGTAACTAAAAGCTTATGTGGCACGGTTGTTGTAGTGGTTTCTTCTACGCAAGACACTAATAGAATGCTGATGTGGCAGGCGTGATGAGTTGGATAGGCTGCATGTCAAGA
>NW_025250778.1:0-2146 GCF_018294505.1 Triticum aestivum | reverse complement strand
AAATGCTATGGGAACCCGTCTCTCCTTTAGCACCGCTTTCCACCCTCAGTCGAGTGGTCAAGTGGAACGCGTCAATCAGATTCTAGAAGACATGCTTCGAGCCTCCGTTATCTCTTTCGGAATGGACTGGGAGAAGTGCCTTCCATTTGCCGAATTCGCTTACAACAACAGCTATCAATCTAGCTTGGGTAAAGCCCCTTTTGAAGTTCTCTATGGACGACGATGTCGAACACCCCTTAACTGGTCAGAGACCGGGGAAAGACAATTCTTTGGCCCGGATATGATTCAGGAAGTAGAAGAACAAGTTCGTATCGTTCGTGAAAAGTTGAAAACAGCCCAATCTCGTCAAAAGAGTCAATATGACCGAAAACATAAGGCTATGACTTTCGAGGTTGACGAGAAGGCCTATCTTCGGGTCACCCCTCTGAAGGGAACCCATCGTTTCAGTATCGAAGGCAAATTGGCTCCTCGTTACATTGGACCTTTTCGCATTCTTGCCAAACGAGGAGAAGTTGCCTACCAGTTGGAACTACCTCCGCACCTCTCCAGAGTTCACGATGTCTTCCACGTTTCTCAACTCAGGCGTTGCTTCTCGGATCCTATCCGTGAAGTGGACCACGAAACGCTTGATCTCCAAGATGATCTTACATATCGAGAGTACCCCATTCGTATCCTCGATCAAGCCGAACGTACCACGCGACGTCATAATATCAAGTTTCTCAAGGTTCAATGGTCGCACCATTCTGAGGATGAAGCAACCTGGGAAAGGGAGGATCGTCTTCGACTCGAGTATCCCGCCTTCTTCCCGGAGGAACCCAAATCTCGGGACGAGATTCTTTTGAGTGGGGGTGAGTTGTCACACCCTAGCTAGTCATGCATTAGAGTGTTGCATCATGTTTACTCATTCATCAGAAACTTGAAATGGGGATGACAGAACCCCCAGTCCCCTCTGAAACCAACTAGGGTTACCAAAATAATTTTTCAATAAACCTGAAATGCCCTTCTAAAATGCCCATCATTTTTGTCTTGGTTCAGAACCTCTGCCAAAAATGGTGCACATTTTCCTAGGCCATCCTAGGGTTTTTGAATTAAATCATAGATATTTGCATTTGGGCATTTAAAATAATATAAAATATTTAAATGCTCAAATATCTCCAAACTAAAATGTTTCATGTTGGAAATAATCCAACTATGGGCCAGGAATAGTTTGGTGATTTTTGGAGTTGCCTAGGTATTTTATTTAATTCAACAAAGTTGCAGATATATTAAATAAAACAGAAAACAGAAAGAAAAGGGGGAAAACCTACCTGGGCTCCTCCACTGTGCGGCCCAGCCAGCTGGCTGGCCCAGCCAGCCCAGCCCACCTCCCTCCTCTGTCGTCTTCGTCCAGACAGAGGGAGGGGAGTGTGGCCGGCGCGCGCGCGCGCCACCGCGCCACGCCACCTGCTCGCCTGCTTGCCTGGCCTCCCCTCCTCGCTCGACGCCCTGGACGACGCCACGCCTCTCCCCCTACTCTCTCTCACTCTCCCCGGCTCTCTCCTTCCTCTCCCTCGCTCTCTCTCTCACGGCCGAACACCACCGTCGCCACCGTTCGCCGTAGCAGTCGTCTCCGGCCACCCCTCGCTCCCCCGACTAGCTCAGAAGCTCCGCCACAACTCCCTCTTCCTCCCCACCGCTCCACGGGTCCCCGGAAGCTCTGCATCGCCGCCACGTCGCCGTTCCCCTCTTCGGACTCCGACCACCGTCGCCGTCAAATTCGTCGTCTCCGGCGCGTCCCCGAGCCCGCTTCGACGCCCACTGCAACCGCGGTGAGCCCCCGGAGCGTTTCCCCCTTCTCCCCTGGTCTCTCCCGACCTCTAGGCCCTAGCCCCACCTTGGCCGAGAGCTCCACGCCGCCGGCGATGTCGCCGTCGTGGCCACGGTCGCCGTAGCGCCCAACCGAGCACACCATCGTGCTCCACACATCACCAGGAGCACGTAGCACGCACCAACACCTCCCCTAACGCCCTACAACACTGATCCCGACCGCACCCGAACTCCGGCCGCCGCAGCCGAGCTCGCCGCCGTCAACTCCGGCCACCCCGAGCCCAACCACCACCACCAATAGCCGCGGCTCAACCTCAGCAACACGTAGATGCCTTCCGCC
>NW_025250777.1:0-2146 GCF_018294505.1 Triticum aestivum | reverse complement strand
GAAATATTCACTGATCACCAAAGTCTGAAGTATATCTTCACCCAACCGGATTTGAATCTCAGGCAAAGACATTGGGTTGAGTTGATCACAGATTTCGACTTAGGAATAACTTACACCCCAGGGAAAGCCAACGTCATGGCTGATGCGCTAAGTCGTAAATCTTATTGTAACAACCTGATGTTACAACAAAGTCAACCGCTTCTCCATGAGGAATTTCGGAAGCTTAACCTTCACATTGTTCCTCAAGGTTTTCTTTCCACCTTGGTGGCAAAACCTACCCTTACGGATCAGATCATCAAAGCACAGAAGGTAGATCCGGGAATTTCCCGCATCAAGAGAAACATCAAGAAAGGAGTTGCAAATTGTTTCTCCATTGATGATCAAGGGGTCGTATACTTCGGGAATCGACTAGTGGTTCCCAAGGTGCGAAACCTGAGACGATTGATCCTTAAGGAAGCTCATGAGTCTCCTCTCACCATTCATCCCGGTAGTACTAAGATGTATCAGGACCTACGCCAGAGGTTCTGGTGGACTAGGATGAAAAGAGAAATTGCTCAGTATATTGCTAATTGCGACGTCTGCCATCGTGTAAAAGCAGAGCATCAACGGCCTGCTGGCACCCTTCAACCCTTAGCTATTCCTGAATGGAAATGGGATAAAATTGGTATGGATTTCATTACCGGTTTTCCCAGGACCAAGAGAGGGAATAATGCTATCTTCGTCGTTGTCGATCATCTTTCCAAAGTGGCCCATTTCTTACCTGTTCGTGAGAGTATAACCGCTAGTCAGTTGGCAGACTTATACATCTCCCGAATAGTGTCTCTCCATGGTGTTCCTTTGGAAATTAACTCGGATCGAGGAAGTCTTTTCACCTCTCGATTTTGGGAAAGTTTCCAAAATGCTATGGGAACCCGCCTTTCTTTTAGCACCGCTTTCCACCCTCAGTCGAGTGGTCAGGTGTAACGCGTCAAGCAGATTCTAGAAGACATTCTTCGAGCCTCTGTTATCTCATTCGGAATGGAGTGGGAGAAATGCCTTCCATTTGCCGAATTCGCTTACAACAACAGCTATCAATCTAGCTTGGGTAAAGCCCCTTTTGAAGTTCTCTATGGACGACGGTGTCGAACACCCCTTAACTGGTCAAAAACCGGGGAAAGACAATTCTTTGGCCCGGATATGATTCAGGAAGCAGAAGAGCAAGTTCGCATTGTTCGTGAAAAGTTGAAAACAGCCCAATCTCGTCAGAAGAGTCAATATGACCGAAAACATAAGGCTATGACTTTCGAGGTTGACGAGAAGGCTTACCTTCGGGTTACCCCTCTGAAGGGAACCCATCGTTTCGGTATCAAAGGCAAATTGGCTCCTCGTTACATTGGACCCTTTCGCATTCTCGCTAAACGAGGAGAAGTTGCCTACCAGTTGGAACTACCTCCGCATCTCTCCAGAGTCCACGATGTCTTCCACGTTTCTCAACTCAGGCGTTGCTTCTCGGATCCTATCCGTGGAGTGGACCATGAAATGCTTGATCTCCAAGATAATCTTACATATCAAGAGTACCCCATTCGTATCCTCGATCAGGCCGAGCGTACCACCCGACGTCATAATATCAAGTTTCTCAAAGTTCAATGGTCGCACCATTCTGAGGATGAAGCAACTTGGGAAAGGGAGGATCGTCTTCGACTCGAGTACCCCACCTTCTTTCCGGAAGAACCCAAATCTCGGGACGAGATTCTTTTGAGTGGGGGTGAGTTGTCACACCCTAGCTAGTTCATGCATTAGAGTGTTGCATCATATTTACTCTTTCATCAGAAACCTGAAATGGGGATGACAGAACCCCCAGCCCCCTCTGAAACCAACTAGGGTTTACTAAAAACTTTTTCAATGAACCTGAAATGCCCTTCTAAAATGCCCATCATTTTTGTCTTGGTTCAGAACCTCTGCCAAAAGTGATGCACATTTTCCTAGGCCATCTTAGGGTTTGTGAATTAAATCATAAATATTTGAATTTGGGCATTTAAAATTATATAAAATATTTAAATGCTCAAATATCTTCAAACTAAAATGTTTCATGTTGGAAATAATCCAACTATGGACCAGGAGTAGTTTGGTGATTTTAGGAGTTGCCTAAGTATTTTTATTAATTCAA
>NW_025250776.1:0-2146 GCF_018294505.1 Triticum aestivum | reverse complement strand
AGTCAGCCCAAATCTTGGGAGCTACACCCAGCGGGTGCACTTGCATGCCCCCGCTGAAAGACAAAGCTCATACCTCGGCTCTGGTTCAGGTCGATGGTCCGCTTGGCCAGCGCCTGGTTCTGAGAGTTGTAGGCGGCCGCACGAAGATTGTGATAATCCTACAGCAGAAGGAAACTGAACACTCGAAAGCTCACCTTGAAGTTCCAGGCCACCTGCTCAACAGCCGGCCCGGAACTCGGGGGCTACACCCAGTGGGTGCGTTGACGCACCCCCACGGAAGATTACAAAAATCAAAAGCAAGATTGCAAGAGACATACCCGGATGGCTGCTTGCATCTCCAGCAGCTCGCTCCTGGACTTTAGGAGGGTGGCGCCATGGGTGTTGAACTACTTCAAGATGCGCTTCACCGGCATATTGAGGACATCAGGGCCGGTCCCTAATGCCCAATCTGGCGGGGCAGCACTGGTGGCCTCCGTGTCGGGCGCCAACGAGCTCGTGGCCCCACCTCCATCGGCCTTGGTGCCGACACCACCCTTGCAGAGCGCTGGCGCACGGGAACGCGCGTCGTCACCACCCGGCCCACCACCAGCTCGCCGCCAGACAGCGGCACCACTGGCGCTTCAGGCTGGCTGCTCCGCTCGCCAGCAGTCGACGCACGCGGAGGCACCTCCATCTCCGGGATGACAGAGTCAGCCCATCTCCTCTCTAGGGCCGGCTGGTTGGCTCTGGCCCCTCCAGTCGGCACCTGGCCCTCCACCACCAGCGGCTCCGCGGGCTGCGGATTGGTGGCCTTCGGAGCCTTGTCGCGGGATGCCTCCTCCTCCCGCGCCTTGGCTGCTGCGTCCGCCTGCTCCTTGGCCGCAGCGTCGGCCTGTGCCTTAGGCGCTGCGTTGGCCTTTGCCCGTGCTGCATCGGCCGCCTCCGCCTTTGCTCGGGCCGTGGTGTCCCTCTCCTGCTACGCCTCTAGCGTGTTCCTCTCCGTCACCTCCCGAAGGCCGGCTGCCGAGTCCACGTGGCGGACGTTTTCGAAGCCGTCTGCGGCCCCAATCACTGAGGCGGACGGGGCCCGTGACAGAGAAAGCGAGGCTCTGCGCAAGCATGGCGAGAAAAGGTAAGAAGAGTTTGCAAGAAAAGAAGCGAACACAAGACAAAGATTCTCAACAAAGAAAAGCAAATATACTCACGTGGACACCATTGGGCGCTGCTTCGGGCCCTTCCGGATGATGGCCGCCTTCGCAGCCTCTTGCCGCTTGGTCGCACCGACTGTAGCCCTGGCCTTCTTGGGTGGCCGACTACCGTACATCCCAGCGTCGGCGCGACACTTCGACGCGCCGGGTGCTCCAGTTGGCACCGTCAAGGATCCGACGCCAGTCCTGCCAGCGTCCGAGGCGCGACGCGGCTCGTCGTCTTCCTCATCGCCGTCCGACCACTTCCCAATGCCACCTCATGCGGAGCCGCCTGCTCCCTCACCGCCACCACCTACGGCGTCGTCCTCCTCCATGGAGGCCGCCCCCAGCTCGAGGTTGCCCACGTCGCTCTCCACGCGGTCCGCCAGGTACTGATGGCCTGGGGCTAGCGCGCCAGCTGCCGTTTGGCCTGGGAAGCACCGCGTCATAGACAGACGATCAGGCGGCATGAGAAGATTGACACAAGCAAGGAAAAAGATTTAGAGACTTACCGGAGGTGGCAGATTGGCATGACTGTACAGTTCCTTGCCGAACTGCCAGCTCTCCTCGTCGAGCTTGCAGTCTGAGAAGTAACTGACCAGCCGGACCACCTCTTCAGTCGGCAGCACCTTGGTGGACATCCGTCACGGCTCCCAGAGCCCACTCATGCTACTGATCAGGTGGGGCTGGGGCTGAAGAGGAAGCAGCTGGCGCTCGACGAAGGCGGCCAACAGATCCGAGGCCTTGAGGCCTTCTGACTCCGTCATCTCTTGGAGCCTTGTGAGAGCGGTGGTGACGGCGGCCGACAGCGTCCTCGGTCGGAACCAGTTGGTGCGAGGCTCGACCAGCGAGCCGGCTGCGTAAGCCGGCAAGTTGACGTAGTCCCACATCACATGGATGTTCCGGACGTATAAGTACGACTTCTGCCAGAGTTTGGCTGACTCCGGCAGAGCGAGGGCTAGGAAGTGGACCCCGGAGCC
>NW_025250775.1:0-2146 GCF_018294505.1 Triticum aestivum | reverse complement strand
AAAAAAAATCATATTTTTCTAAAATAGATCATCATTTTTGAGAAAGTTATGCATTTTCTAAAAAATAAAGGCTATCCGACCTTCTCTCTCAGTCCCTTAAAACCCTCTCTCCTCCCGACAGCCTCTCACAAGCACACTGACCACCACGAAGTGACATGTAAGTGGAGAATTGTTTATAGCGAAAGGCCATGGTAAAGTTGTAGTATTGTCACACATCCATTTACTATTCACCTTGCCTGCTAATGAAAACGGTGGTGAAGGACCAGACACATATCCCGAGTGAAACAAGTATCGCTGAACGGCGTGATAGCCGGGTGTCTAGACACCCGGGTGTTGAAAAGCCGGTCTCATATCATAGGCTGCCATAACAGTCCCCGAAGCAGTCTTTTTCGTTACATTTCTTAGATTGCAACAGATTGGAACTGGTCGCACTCTCATACCTTAGACGCAAATCTCTGCTAACGCTGCCACGAGCCTCGGCAACACATTGGCAAGCACGAGTCTCAACTCTCAATGCGGCAAGGAAGAATCTATCCTCATTGCTTCCTTGGTAGCATGGGCGTTGCCGTCGAGCGTGCCAACCACGCACCCTCTTAGGTACTTCTGACATGCAGGTGGAGCATGATGAGAAGGGTTAGGAAGTGTCCCTCCGGCGCGCTGACCAAGGCCTCGTACCCAGAGTCGTTGAAGGGGCTTGATGTTGGTCAGCTCTAGTGGACTCCTGTACCATCTCTTAAGGAACTTCAGAGCTTTCTCGCTGTTATCATGGTGCTCGATACACATCAGTAATACACTGGTGGTCAAGTCTGTAAAGGACATGTAATTCATCTTGTTTGTATTCCCGCATCTATGAGATAAAAGCAAACTGAAGCATGGGTCTGGATTTGGTCTCCTCCAAAATCTCACAATAGCTAAATTTGGTGAAGGCGAAGGTTATGATGCCAAAATTTCGAAGTGGTGAAGACGTGATATCTGCGAGGAAAGATATATATAGAGAGAGCTGTACATGTCACATCACAGTGAAATTTGGTCATTTTTGCATGCATATATCTCCCCATTTGTCATGCGTACATCTCTTTGTCATGCATATCTATCTGATCTGCATGAGTCTCCCGTCCCATATGGCCGGCCGTTGTGGACTGTGTAGGTCAAAAGCATATCACACATGCATGCTTGAGGTGCCCTATTGCTAGATCGTTTTTCCAACTAACAAGTTCTGGTGCTCACACTGTGTAGTGACGCTTCTAAAGCATGGACGGTTAGCTGCATGTGCTTCTCATTACTGCTCCTACATTACATTTTACAGGCCCCAAGAATTGTTTTACTCAATTAGCTTTAGCCATCAATGTAGAAAGGGATTGTCCTGAAAATGATGGATTTTTTTCTTGAAAATGATTGTTGAAAGGGACGGGGTTAAAAACAAGATGGGCACTTGTTAATGCAGCAAGATGAGGCAAAATGATCTTGGCTTGTGAGACAATGCGACATCGAAAGCCTGTTGAGACGTTGAGTATGCATACCGCAGCATGGGGTCTCAGGCCTGCCTTTTTTTTTGAGAAAAGAGGGGGCCCCTCTTTTGCCGATGATGCTCATCCTTGCTATGGAACCCTTGTAACGCAACTTGCACAAAGGCACTGATGAAGGGATTCTATCTCAGATTGCGCAGCGTTTTGCTACTATCCTGTATGCATATGATTGTATCAACGAATGATAGGCTAAAGAAAGACGACATGCCTCCAGGATCGAAGGCACCATCCTTCAGGTACACGTCTCGTCTAGGATAGACGGCTTCCCAGAGTACACTAGCCTCGGGCACCACTCCATCATGATCGATCACACAGTGAACTTTTCGCGGTTGAATCGTGGATACTACATTATCATATGGGCAACAATTTCCTTGGCCACACCAGAGTATTCTGCCAATTCTTTGTTCTTGACTTTACTTTACATATATGTTCATGTCTTTGTCCGTGTGGGGCTACAATTAGGCACTGACTAGGCTAGTATATATGTTCTCGTCTCCGAATCCCCAATTCCCTCTTAATTAGCGACTCTCATATTCCTACCCAAGCAACATCCACTAGTAGAAAAGGGGGCAATGGTCCAGGCCTGGTCAGCCCATTAGTCCCGGTTCAATCCAGAACCG
>NW_025250774.1:0-2146 GCF_018294505.1 Triticum aestivum | reverse complement strand
AGCATCAACAATATGTTTAGTAAAAGCTTTATTTTGTCCATAAGCATGGTGTGAATTTATCATGGATTGCAACAAAGAAATACAATCAATCAAAGAGCAACTATCATAATTAAAGTCTTTGTAATCCAAAAGAGTGGGCACATCACTAGCTAAAGTTTTGACCTCTTCAAACCCACTTTTATCAATTTTCTCAACAAGATTTTCACCCTCTGAAATATTGGGACGCCTTCTACCTAAAGTTGACTCTTCTCTAGTCCCTTTTTCATCAATATTAATTTTACTAAACAAGGAATCAATAGAGGAAACACAAATCATTTTAAGATCTTCATCACTTTTGCGAAAGGAATCGGTAGAAAACACTTTTTCTAAAAAATCTCTTTTAGCTCTAAGCATAGCGGTTGTTTTCTTACTTTCATCCATAGAAACATAAAGAGATTTAATTGATTCATCAACTTAGGCACAAAAATTTTCATCTTAAGATTTTCCACATCATGAGCAATTATATCAACACTTCTAGAAAAATCATCAATCTTACTCAACTTTTCTTCTATTGAAGTGTTGAAAACTTTTTGTGTATTGATAAATTCTTTAATATTGTTCTCCAGATCAGAGGTGTTCCTATTATTATTATAAGACTGACTTCCATAGGAATTACCATAATTATTAGAGGAATTACTAGGAAAAAGCTTAGGATTAAAATTACCTCTATAAGCATTGTTATTGAAATTATTTCGAGAAATAAAATTCACATCTATGACACTATTTTGCTCAATCAAAGTAGACAAAGACATATCATTAAAATAAATTGGAGCACTTCTACTAGCAACCAATTTTACAAGAGCATCAACTTTTTCACTCAAAGAAGAAATTTCTTTGACATAATTAACTTTTTTACTAGCAGGAGCCCTTTCGGTACGCCATTGAGAATAATTTGCCATAATATTATCAAGCAATTTGGTGGCTTCACCCAAACTAATTTCCATAAAAGTACCACCCGCGGTGGAATCTAAAATATTACGAGAAACAAAATTCAACCCCGCATGAAAAGTTTGTATGATCATCCAAAGATTTAACCCATGCGTTGGGCAATTCCTTAGCATCATTTTCATCCTTTCCCAAGATTGTGCAACATGCTCATGTTCAAGTTTCTTGAAATTCATGATTTGGATTCTAAGGGAAATGATTTTTGCGGGCGGAAAATACTTAGTGATAAAAGCATCTTTGCACTTATTCCAAGAATCGATACTATTGCATGGCAAAGAAGAGAACCAATTTTTTGCAGAATCACAGAAAGAAAACGGAAATAATTTCATCTTGACCACATCATTGTCTGCATCTTTTTTCTTTTGCATATTGCATAATTCCACGAAGGTATTAAGATGGGACGCGGCATCCTCATTAGGAGTGCCGGAAAATTGGTCTTTCATAACAAGATTCAGCAAAGCAGTATTAATATCACATGTTTTCGCACTAGTTGCGGGAGGAGCAAGCGGAGTGCCGATAAAATCGTTGTTGTTGGTATTTCAGAAATCACATAACTTGGTGTTCTCTTGAGTCATGATGACCACACAACAAGATTGCACTCAAAAACAGATCCGACAAGAAAACGACGAACGGAAAAAGAGGGGCGAATAAAACGACACATTTTTGTGAAGTGGGGGAGAGGAAAACAAGAGGAAAATGGCAAATAATGTAAATTGCACGGAGATTAGATTTGTGATTGGGAACCTGGTATAGGTTGAAGATCTTCCCCGGCAACGGCGCCAAAAATTCCTTTTGATATCGCTTGAAGCTACGTTGGTATTTCCCCAAAGAGGAACGGATGATGCAGCACATCGGCGGTATGTATTTCCCTCTTATATGAAACCAAGGTTATCGAACCAGTAGGAGAACCAAACAACACAACATAAACAGCCCCTGCACACAGATAACAAATCCTCGCAACCCG
This sequence comes from Triticum aestivum, assembly GCF_018294505.1. NCBI lineage: Eukaryota > Viridiplantae > Streptophyta > Magnoliopsida > Poales > Poaceae > Triticum > Triticum aestivum. The sequence continues at coordinate 198 of NW_025250774.1, read as the reverse complement.
ACGTGTTAAAGGGGTTGTGAATCCCTTTCGGGTAACGGTGCTAGAAATTGGTGCGTGCCGGGAAAAAGTTGTAATGGATTAAATAAATAGATCACAAAAAAAGTGCAGCAAAGTATTTTTAGATATTTGGATTAATAGATCTGAAAATAAAAGCAAATAAAAGTAGATCCCAAAGGCAAATAATATGAGAAAGAGACC
>NW_025250773.1:0-2146 GCF_018294505.1 Triticum aestivum | reverse complement strand
CGACGGCATGGTGGTGATGGAGCTCGTGGTTCTCCGGCAGGGCTTTGCCAAGCACTACGGAGGAGGAGAAGGTGTTGGAGGAGGGAGGGGCTGTGCCAGGGGAAGGGTGCGACTGCCCTCTCTCTCCCTCACTATATATAGGGGGAAGGGAGGAGGGGGAGGCGCCCTAGGGTTCCCTAGGGGAGGGGGTGGCCACAGGGGAAACCCTAGATGGGTTTGGGCGCCCCCACCCCCTAGGAAACTTGGCCCCCAAGCCGGGAGGGGCGGCTGCCCTAGGGGTGGCGCCCCCACCTCTCCTGGTTATGTGAGATGGGGTGGGAGGGGCGCTCAGCCCCTTAGTGGGCTGATGTGCCCCCTCCCATTGGCCCATAAGACCCCCCAACGCTTGCCGGGGGCCTCCGAAATCCCTTTCGGACACGCTGGTCATCACCTGGTACCCCCGGAACAATTCCGGACTCCAATACCCTTCGCCCAAAATACCAATCTTCACCTATGGGTCATTCCGGAGCCCCACGTCACGTCCGGGATCTCATCGGGGACTCCGAACAACCTTCGGTAACCACATACTATTTCCCATAACAACTCTTGCGTCACCGAACCTTAAGTGTGTAGACCCTACGGGTTCGGGAACCATGCAGACATGACTGAGACGTTCTCTGGCCAATAACCAACAGCGGGATCTGGATACCCATGTTGGCTCCCACATGTTCCACGATGGTCTCATCGGATGAACAATGATGTCGAGGATTCAATCAATCCCGTATACGATTCCCTTTGTCAATCGGTATGTTACTTGCCCGGGATTCGATCGTCGGTATCCCAATACCTCGTTCAATCTCGTTACCGGCAAGTCACTTTACTCATTTCGTAATGCATGATCCTGCGACTAACTACTTAGTCACATTGAGGTCATTATGATGATGCATTACCGAGTGGGCCCAGAGATACCTCTCCACCATACGGAGTGACAAATCCCAGTCTCGATTCGTGCCAACCCAACAGACACTTTCGGAGATACCTGTAGTGCACCTTTATAGCCACCCAGTTACGTTTTGACGTTTGGTACACGCAAAGCATTCCTATGGTATCCGGGAGTTGCACAATCTCATGGTCTAAGGAAATGATACTTGACATTAGAAAAGCTTTAGCAAACGACCTACACGATCTTGTGCTATGCTTAGGATTGGGTCTTGTCCATCACATCATTGTCCTAATGATGTGATCCCGTTATCAATGACATCCAATGTCCATGGTCAGGAAACCATAACCATCTATTGATCAACGAGCTAGTCAACTAGAGGCTCACTAGGGACATGTTGTGGTCTATGTATTCACACATGTATTACGGTTTCCAGTTAATACAATTATAGCATGAATAATAGACAATTATCATGAACAAGGAAATACAATAATAACCATTTTATTATTGCCTCTAGGGCATATTTCCAACAGTCTCCCACTTGCACTAGAGTTAATAATCTAGTTCACATCACTATGTGATTGTAATGAATCAACACCCATGGGGTTTGATCATATCTCGCTTGTGGGAGAGGTTATTAGTCAACGGCTCTAAACCTTTCAGATCGGTGTGTGCTTTACAAATCTCTATGTCATCTTGTAGATGCAGCTACCACGCGCTATTTGGAGCTATTCCAAATAACTGCTCTACTATACGAATCCGGTCTACTACTCAGAGTCATCCAGATTAGTGTCAAAGTTTGCATCAGCATAACCCTTTACGACGAACTCTTTTACCACCTCCATAATCGAGAAAATTCCTTAGTCCACTTGTTACTAAGGATAACCTTGACCGCTGTCCTGTGATCCATTCCTGGATCACACTTGTACCCCTTGGCTGACTCATGGCAAGGCACACTTTAGGTGCAGTACACAGTATATCCTACTGTGGAGCCTATGTCTAAAGCATAGGGGACGACATTCGTCCTTTCTCTCTCTTCTGCCGTGGTCAGGTCTTGAGTCTTACTCAATACTCACACCTTATAACACAGCCAAGAACTCCTTCTTTGCCAATCTATTTTGAACTCCTTCAAAACCTTGTCATGGTGCGTACTCATTTGAAAGTACTATTAAGCGATTTTGGTCTATCCTTATAGATCTTGATGCTCAATGTTCGAGTAGCTTAATC
>NW_025250772.1:0-2146 GCF_018294505.1 Triticum aestivum | reverse complement strand
AGAGGTAGATATGTGAATGATGAGGCCTTGGTGCCCTCTGGCCGGTAGCTGGGTGGAAGAAGCTTTAGCGGGTTGCGGCTGGGTAGAAAAGGGTTTAGTGGGTTGCTGCTGGGTAGAAGAAGCTTTGGTGGGCTGCTGCTTGTCTTGGTTCTCATCGAAACAACCCAGCTGCACGAAATCCTCGATCGACTTGACATGAACCTGCAAAGGAAAGACAACATTAATAAATCACAACTCTACTAGATTGTTAAGTTGGGTGGGATGTAAAAGCAAATCTTCTTCTAAGTGCAATATACTTAGTGCTGCTATATGAGTGTATAAATATTTGTTGCTATATAAATGTGAACAAAATTCGTGCTTGTATATGATATTCTGCCATGAAGAAAGAATAGATAGTGTGGGTCTGACCTTGTTTAATTTCTGCAATTCTTGTATATGATATTCTTTGGTGTGTATTGCATTCTCATCGTGGTTTTGATCACAGAACAAGAAGGGAAAGGGTGACTGAAGTACCTACTGCAGCAGACAGAAGTATTTGCCCACTTTGCAGAAGGAAGCCAGGCTAAAGAGAAGAAGCCACGTGGAAGGTGATTCTTGGTTATTGTTTTTTTTAAAAGCAATCCTTGGTTATGTTTGCTGTGTGCACCGATCTAATTTGAAACATCAATGAAAATTGAGAAAAAATTACTCTCATAGCACTACTTCTATTTGCATTTCCCAAACATATGGTTCTGTCCATCCTCATTTCCTGTCTTCCCTAATAACCATCATTAAGTTATAGGTTTGTTGTGTGCCTGTGCTATTCCCTGTCAGTAATTGATTTCAGAAACTGGCAAGCTTTGATAATGTAAGAGTTACTTACTTGCTAATTAGCCAAGCAGGCATGTATTATAACGGTGGAATTTCAGCCATGATACACATAACGGTGAGTAAAGATGATAATATCATTTATGAGTTAGTCAACACAAGACAGTGCCACATACTCTAATTACCTGGAACTTGCACTATAAAAATAGAACCTTAATCAGCATGATCCTCTGACCTGTAATTTCTACTTTTATGCCTCTGTTACTCCAGTCAAAGATGTGAACCAACATCTTTCATTGTTATGCATATCAAACAAATGCTGAGCTATACTCCAGTCAAAGATATTAACTCCAGTCAAAATTTTATGTTGGTCTACCTAGTAGATGCCCATGGTTTGATTTTATGTTTGTTCCTATCAATACAAATGCTGAGCTATGTTCCATTTTTACCGTTCTTTGTGATAGTTTTTGCAACTTTACTTCCCATCTTAAGGCAAGCCCCATTTTTACTGTTCTATGTTAGCAGAGCTGCTTGTTTCTAAGAACTTTGATACTATTTGGATCAAAGTTAAATGAGCACATAGATGACAAAAAAAAGTTCAGATTGTAAAATGTTCATTTTGCTGCTAGTGCCCATTTTGAGTAATTGCTTAGAGGGATGATCCTGTGTGAGCTGGTGGAGTGATTTGTTTTCTACATAAAGCTCTTTAGTCAGGCTGGTTTTCGTGAAATACACATGAAGCTTCACCAGCTCCTGTGGGTGTGGGATCCATGTGACATGTGACATTGCATCCATGTCCACCTGGGATAATGATTTTGCAGGTACCCCGAGAGGCCCTTGAGTTTGTCGGAATGTCGATTAACTTCCGTTCCGGTAAATTCGGGTACTCCATATGTCCTATTTTCAGTAAAGGTCATGCTGAAATTTTCCATGAATTTTAGCATGACTTTGCTAAAAATAGGACATATGGGGTACTTGTGACTAATGCATGGGCCGGGGTATCTTAGTAGTTAATTAAGTAGGATCAAGTGCCCCGGCGTACTTGTGACTAATGCATGGCTTTTAGGGTGCCTCGGTGTCGATAAAAACCGAAATGATGAAAGGTTAGGCTTTTAGGGTGCCTCGGCGTCGAAAAACCCTCAATGATAAAAGCTTAGATTTTAGGATGCCTCGGTGTCGACAAACCCTAAATGATGAGACCATGATCTTGTTCCTTGACAATAACCAACTTTTTGACCAAACTTTGTTTCTATTTAGAGAGAAACATGGCCCACAACGATGAGGCCGGGGGTTCGGGCGGCAAGGCATTCTGGGAGCTGTCCCAGGAGATGGAGGAACA
>NW_025250771.1:0-2146 GCF_018294505.1 Triticum aestivum | reverse complement strand
ACGACCTCGCCGTGCGTTTGACGAGCTCTGCCCCTTCGTTCGTGGGTGAGCACAAATGACATGTCCTTCTCCCCCATTAATTATTTGCACAAATGACATGAAATTTGGTAGCTAGCTATATATGTGTCTTGAATCATCAGTATGCGTAACCAATATGTGTCTCCCGTTCGAAAGCGTCATAGTTATAAATATGCATGCATTTGCATATTTATAACCTTGATTCTTTCGAATTGTCCAATGCTATCCATGGACAGCCCGAGTATGTGTAGATTGGGTTCGTTTTCCCATATGCTTTGCTCCGGATCCGACGCATAAATTTCGTCAGTGCCTCCCCTGTTGTTCTCCGGGTACACGTCCTCTCTGTTTATTGCAGAGACGTGTATCAGGAGAACAGCGGGGAGGTGCTGCCAAAATTTTGCGTCGGATCCGGAGCATAGCTTGGGAAAATGAACCCAATCTACACATACTCGGGTGGGATTAGGACCTATCATTACCTATTAGAGTGTAGGTTGCATGGACGTAATAAAATTGACAAAGTAGATCAACTGATGAATATATACATGGTGAATTATATATATAATTGTTGTGTGTCCAGTAGCTTTGAAAGTCAAGATGAGTGATCGTGCGTGGATGTATACCGGTCACACTGGTCAGAACAAATGGAGCGTTGAATGGTTCACAAAAACCAAGGGGTTTGTGCAAGCCGCATTTGCAAATGGCCAGAGGAAAACTTGGTGCCCCTGTTTCCGATGCGGCAATTGGGAAAAGAGGACAGAGGCTGAAATGGGTAAACACCTGCAGAAGAATGGTTTTACGCCCGATTATACGGTGTGGACATTTCATGGTGAGTCTGCCCAACGTGACCGAGCTGAGGTGGATCATCGTCGCACCGACGAGCATGGTACCGGGATGGAAAACATGGTGCAAGACTATGATGATGCTCGGGATTCGGACGAGGAGATGGAGGAATCTGCAAAGGCCTTCAATGAAATGTTGGAGTCTTCAAAACGTCCACTCCATGAGCACACTGAGCTTTGTCAGTTGGATGCCATCTCACAAGTATTGGCTTTGAAGGCTCGGTTCAACTTGGGCAGAGAATGCTATGACGCAATTATGACAGTATTTGGACGCTTCTACCCAAAGGCCATGTAATGCCTGCAAACCTGTACCAGTCAGACAAAATCCTCCGTGCACTGAAGATGCCCTATGAGAAGATACATGCCTGTGAGAAAGGATGTGCCTTATTTAGGCTTGACTATGCGGACTTGAACTATTGTCCCATTTGCAAGTGTTCCAGGTATATTGTGGTAGACAACGGTATGGGTGAGAAGACACAAACCAAAATCCCTGTTAGTGTTCTTCGGTATATGCCAGTCGTACCAAGACTTCAACGTCTATTCATGGTCGAAGAGACGGCCAGACAGATGACATGGCACAAAACAGGCAAAAGAACCAAACTAGATGCAGATGGTAATCTGATGATGGTACACACATCGGATGGTGTTGCGTGGAAAAAGTTTGATGAATTACATGCTGACAAAACGGCAGATCCGAGGCATCCTTGAGTCGGCATCAGCACCAATGGGTTCAGTGTGTTTAGTATGACGGCAGCCCAATACAGTTGTTGGCCCGTATTTGTCTTTCCACTCAATCTCCCCCCCTGGACAAATTATGCAAATAAAGAACATTTTCCTGACGTTGATAATTCCAGGGCCCAACTATCCGGGGAAAAATATGAATGTGTACATGCAGCCGCTTAAGGACGAATTGCAAGAAGCCTGGGATAATGGGTTCAAGACATACGACGCCTATAGCAAACGAAACTTCATAATGCGTGTCTGGTACATGTACTCGACGCATGACTTGCCGGCGTATGCGCTATTCGTTGGCTGGTGTGTGCATGGAAGGTTCCCGTGCCCCACATGCAAGGGAGCTCTTGAGTTTCGTTGGCTTCAGGCCGGTCGCAAGTTTTCTTGCTTCGACATGCATAGACAGTTCCTGGATCCTCGCCATAAGTTCAGGAAAGACAAGAAGAACTTCATCAGAGGTAGAGTTGTAAAAAACTCTGCACCACCTGCGTTGACAGGCCAACAGACCCTGGATCAGTTAAACGCTCTCGAGCCAGATCTAGAGCGTCCAGGGTACT
>NW_025250770.1:0-2146 GCF_018294505.1 Triticum aestivum | reverse complement strand
ATCAAAACAAAAGAACATACACACATCAAAAATAATACTTGCATGCACATGCCAGGTTAGAAGAATCAGATTAACATATTTCTCACGCTGATGTGAGATCTTTATTACTCAGGTAAAGGTTTACATGTTTTTTATTCTTATCTTTATTGTGTATCTTACATGTAAATAAATCTTTCATGTTTTTAGAGAGAGAGAGAAAACCTCGATCCTATTTATCTGTTCATTTTATGTGAACTCAAAGGCAGAAACTTCAGGCGCTAACAATGGTGTAAATCAGTCCTTATGTATTAACACCAAAAAAATCTACTACTCAACTCTTTCCGTTAGCCAACTCCACTTACGTTCTCTTCTTCCCTTCTTTCCGTTTTTATTCCCCTCCTCTCATCAACATATGGAAGCATTACCTGAACTCTTTCCTCTACCCTGTTTGTACATCAAATCCTCATCACCATCGGAATCATCTTTGTTGTCTGAACTTCTCACAGTGTCAGGATCAATAAGAGAACGACATAGCTTGCACAATGGGATAAAATCTAAAAGCGGATTTGTGTTCATCTGCCCACGGGATATTGGAATGACCACACCATCATCATCGTAAGCCAAGAAATCACCATGGGAATCTTCCGGCGAGTCACTACCAGTGTCACTGTCACCAATATCCTCGTGCACATCACTGACAAAATACTGAAGGAAAAGAAACCACACTGACGTCACTTTTGAACTATCAGGATTGATGACTTCCAGATTTCTGCCAAGATGGCAGCACACACATGGGCGTTCCGAGCAGCCATAACAACGCGATGATGCCGGGCTAAGCTGTTGGCACATATCCCGACCTCGACTGCGAAACTCACCGAGCGCTTTCCGGCGAGATACATACGTACGAGCCGGTACTTCCTCAATCAGTTTGTAGCACCCGCCACTGCAAATTTTCCAAAATATCTATGGCGGGTGCAAGTCCACGCCCGCCCCACCTATAAGCCTTTTCCTAGAAGTGAAAAGATGTGCAGATGATGATTTTTTTCTCTGTTTTTCCTCAATAAGGTCCAACTGAGACACACATGCAATGCATGCAAAATCGCTACGGGCAACCAAACATGTCCTATGTGAATGTAAAATCGACCACCTTCCTAAAACAAAAAGAATTAATAGACCATGTTCGCATGCAAAATCGTTAAATAAAGCTGGAGCACGTTCACATTAAAAAATGGTAAACCAAAGCGACCAAGTTCAGATAAAAAAAAAGAGGTGACGCGAATATCAATACTTGCTATTTGACGCGAATGAAACATAAAGAAAGTATTAAAAATCGCTGCGGATAAGCACTGCACCAAAATCCTTACTGTTTCCTTCCCAAAATGTGAATATCAACACTTGCTATTTTTGTCCCAATCGGCTAGCTTATAAGCAGCCTTTTGGCTGGATTGACAAACCATCCCCTCGATCACATCACATACAATCCATCAGTCCGAGAAGCAACATCTGCAGCGGACGTGTAGTGGATATTGCAATTTGCAATACACCTGACTATGGCGCTGCTGCAAACCAAAACGAAGTCATCAAGGTATAATAATATACTACTGCAACTCATTCTATTGTCTTCTTATTTTATGATAGGCAACGTGCTCATGCATTCTTATTTTGCCATCTTCTGGACGAATTTGAGGTGTTTTGCTTGTGAATTTTTCTCTGTACCATGTCTTGAGAAATTTGTCTGATCCAATTTAGTCCCAGCTTTTTTTTAAAGTTCATGCATTTGAAGATTGGAGTTTCAAGCAGTATATTGCGTGACGGCAAAGATGAGCACTTTAATTCTTCTTGCAAAACAAAAAAAGATGGGCACTCAGATTCATTTTCAGAATATAGATCCAGGATTTTTTTTCTGAGCAAGTTCAGTTTTTCTTTTCGGGAGAACTCTTCATCTATTGAACCGGAGTAATTTGTGTTGAGTTATTTATAGTTCTACTCGTTGGGCGTTGGCATGTAGTAATAGTAAAAAAAGATGTGTTTTATTTGTTCATGATATCTCCTACCGCTCACATGGTCTATGACTGCAGGGCGCTTCCTAAGGAGACCAATGCCAATGATATGCTCGCTTCGCCAGGCACATTGGAGCTACTGCAGCCGCAGACTATTTCTATCTTTG
>NW_025250769.1:0-2146 GCF_018294505.1 Triticum aestivum | reverse complement strand
AATACATATCAAGCAAGCATGCAAAGAGTATATGAGCAGCGGAAAGTAAAGCATGCAACTTGCAAGAATGTAAAAAGATGGGATTGGAGTGTGCAAATGCAATTTGGAGACACGGAGATTTTTGAGACGTGGTTCCGATAGGTGGTGCTATCGTACATCCACGTTGATGGAGACTTCAACCCACAAAGGGTAACGGCTGCGCGAGTCCACGGAGGGCTCCACCCACGAAGGGTACACGAAGAAGCAACCTTGTCTATCCCACCATGGTCGTCGCCCATGAAGGACTTGCCTCACTAGCGGTAGATCTTCACGAAGTAGGCGATCTCCTTGCCCTTACAAACTCCTTGGTTCAACTCCATAATCTTGTCGGAGGCTCCCAAGTGACACCTAGCCAATCTAGGAGACACCACTTTCCAAGAGGTAACAAATGGTGTGTTGATGATGAACTCCTTGCTCTTGTGCTTCAAATGATAGTCTCCCCAACACTCAACTCTCTCTCACAGGATATGGATTTGGTGGAAAGAAGATTTGAGTGGAAAGCAATTTGGGGAAGGCTAGAAATCAAGATTCATATGGTAGGAATGGAATATTTTGGCCTCAACACAAGTGTAGGTGGTTCTCTCTCAGAAAAAGTAGGTTGAAAGTGTAGGTTCGTTCTGATGGCTCTCTCCATGAATGAAGAGGTGGTGGAGGGGTATATATAGCCTCCACACAAACAGAGAGTTGGCCAAGCAAACTCGGTGGGGCCGATTGCATATCTCGGTGCGACCGGAAATATTGCAATAGGTAACAGAGAGTTTGCAAGCCCATCTCGGTGAGACCGAGATCCCATCGGTGAGACCGAACTGATTAGGATTTCTGGCAGTGGCTATGTCAACTAAACTCGGTGACTCCGGATGGAAAGAATCGGTGGGGCCGAGTTTGACTTTTGGTTTACGTCATATGTGGATGTGAGAAAGTGGTTGAGGGCTTTTCTTATAGACTCAATGTGATCTTGAATCACTAAAATAGAAAATGTAGAGTCTTGAGCTTGGAGCTTGAGCCAATCCTTTGTCCTTAGCATTTTGAAGGGGTTCCACATCCTCTAGTCCATGCCACTTCATTGTTGAATTTATCTGAAACATACTAGGTAAAAGTGTTAGTCCAACAAGAGATATGTTGACATTAATTATCAAAACCATCTAGGGAGCACTTGTGCTTTCAGCTGCCCCCTCCACCTCATGGCCGCGCTCCCCTCTCCATCGCGCTCTCCGTCATGTGCCACCTCACTGGAATCCACATGCCACCGCGCAGCCCGCAAGGCGGCTCTTCCCCACGCGAAGAAGGCCCTACGGGGCGTGTCGAACTCGCCCGCCACCTTTGTCAGTCGGGTGCCGCCACCACCGGCAGCGGTGGCGGCGGCCAGGGGGCCACAGAGAGGGTGGTGCTGGGGGGCTAGGGTTTCGCTTTGGAGCCGCCCGCACGAGCTACTCGGGAGGGAGTGGCGCATGTGTGATTGGTGAAGATGAAAAGAGAAAAAAAAGAAAAAAGAAAAAAAAAGAAAACATGGTCTGGGGTGGGCCGCATCCTACCTGGGACTGACCGGCCGCGTTTGTGAGCCCTCGTATCCTCCCATATTTGGTACCGATATGAGGGTTTACGAACAACCTGAACGTATAGGGATCATATGAGGCGTCTGATTGGGTCATGTTTTTCCTTCTCTCTTCTGGCAAGTCACTGACCGGATGCGTCCGCGAAAATTTGAGGAAGTCAGCTATGGCTGCTCTAACCAAAATAGGGGTAACCGGTGCACAAAACAAACATGAAAAAGGTCATGACTTCAAACATATTTTCATTACAAGAAACACTTTAACAGGTTCTCCCTGGGAACCGCTACTCTTACTCCTTCTCTCTCAGTTTACAGGGTGTACGCGTACTTTTAGGTCGTCAATTTGACCAATCTAATACAAGTCATATATTATAAAAAATATACCAATAAAAACTCCAGATGTTTTATGTTCAAACGGTATAATTTTTATGTTATATAATTTATATTAGGGTGATAAAATTGACAACCTAGGTATACGCGCAGGATTTGTAAACTGAAACAGAGGAAGTAATAGTTAATACTACTCTCTCCATTTCAAAATATAGTGCGCCCGCGCTT
>NW_025250768.1:0-2146 GCF_018294505.1 Triticum aestivum | reverse complement strand
TTCTGATTAAAACATCAATTTAACTTGTTTGATCATGCATGAAAATAGTACAGATGGATAGATTGGATTTTTCTGATCATTTTTCATATATAATTTGTCCAATTTGGAGTTACAGAATAAAAGTTATGAATTTTTGAAGTTTAAATAATATTCTGAATTTCCTGATTTAATTTAAATCCAGAAATATCATTTACTGCGTCAGCCTGACATCACAGTGACATCAGCAGGTCAACAGAGCTGGCTCGGGTCAAACCTGACGTGTGGGGTCCACACGTCAGTGTCACAGGGGCTAATCCCGCGTTGACCCCGGGCTGGTTAGCTTTGACTAAGCCCTGGGCCCACTTGTCAGCGTCTGTAGGTGGTGGTTTAGTGGCTAATTAACTAGGCCACGTCAGCTCGCCGGAGTTCTGGCCGGCGGCGACCAACAGTGCGGCGGCGATAGTGGTTTTGGTCGTTTCGGCCATCAAATGGACCGCGGAGATCACCGGAGTGAAGCTGAGGACGACCCGCGGCTCTTGGCGGAGTCCGTTGGGGTCGGGGTGGCCGGAGTTGACGGCGGTGAGCTCGGTTGCGGCCGCCGGGGTTCGGTCGTGCACGGGAACGGTGCTGGAGCTCGAAGTCGAGCAAAGTGAGGCGCTAGGGATGCTCTACTGGGTTCTGTGAATGCGTTGGACTCGCCGGGGTGACCAAATGGTCACCGGAGCTGCGTCGACGGCGAGCTCGGCGACGGCGGAGGTTCGGCCGTGGTGGGAAGGAGGCTACGGTGAGGGAACGAGGGGGAGAAGAGGGGGAAACGGTGGCGTAGCTCACCGCGGTTGCAGTGGGCGTCGAAGCGGGCTCGGGGACGCGCTGGAGACGGCGAATTCGTCGACGACAGTGGTCGGAGCCCGAAGAGGGGAACGGCGACGTGGCGGCGATGCAGGGCTTCCGGGGACTCGTGGAGCGGTGGGAAGGAAGAGGGAGTTGTGGCGGAGCTTCTGAGCTACTCGGGGGAGCGAGGGGTGGCCGGAGACAGTGGCTACGGCGAACGGCGGCGACGGTGTGCTTCGGCCGAGAGCGAGAGAGAGCGAGGGAGAAACGGGGGAGAGTGAGCGAGAGCAGGGGGAGAGGCGTGGCGTCGTCCAGGGCGTCGAGCGAGGAGGGGAGGCCAGGCAAGCAGGCGAGCAGGTGGCGTGGCGCGGTGGCGCGCGCGCGCGCCGGCCACACTCCCCTCCCTCTGTCTGGACGAAGACGACAGAGGAGGGAGGTGGGCTGGGCTGGCTGGGCCAGCCAGCTGGCTGGGCCGCACAGTGGAGGAGCCCAGGTAGGTTTTTCCCCCCTTCTATTTATTTTCTGTTTTCTGTTTTATTTAATACTTCTGCAACTGTGTTGAATTAATTAAAATACCTAGGCAACTCCAAAATTCACCAAACTACTCCTGGTCCATAGTTGGATTATTTCCAACATGAAACATTTTAGTTTGGAGATATTTGAGCATTTAAATATTTTATATTATTTTAAATGCCCAAATTCAAATAGTTATGATTTAATTCAAAAACCCTAGGATGGCCTAGAAAAATGTGCACCACTTTTATCAGAGGTTCTGAACTAAGGCTAAAATGATGGACATTTTAGAAGGGCATTTCAGGTTCATTGAAAAATTATTTTAGTAACCCTAGTTGGTTTCAGAGGGGACTAGGGGTTCTGTCATCCCCATTTCAAGTTTCTGATGAAAGAGTAAACATGATGCAACACTCTAATGCATGACTAGCTAGGGTGTGACAACTCACCCCCACTCAAAAGAATCTCGTCCCGAGATTTGGGTTCCTCCGAGAAGAAGGCGGGATATTCGAGTCGAAGACGATCCTCCCTTTCCCAAGTTGCTTCATCTTCAGAGTGATGCGACCATTGAACCTTGAGAAACTTGATATTATGACGTCGCGTGGTACGTTCGGTTTGATCGAGGATGCGAATGGGGTACTCTCGATATGTAAGATTATCTTGGAGATCAAGCGTTTCGTGGTCCACTTCACGGATAGGATCCGAGAAGCAACGTCTGAGTTGAGAAACGTGGAAGACATCGTGAACTCTGGAGAGGTGCGGAGGTAGTTCCAATTGGTAGGCAACTTCTCCTCGTTTGGCAAGAATGCGAAAAGGTCCAATGTAA
>NW_025250767.1:0-2146 GCF_018294505.1 Triticum aestivum | reverse complement strand
GTGATCTCGGCAGGGCTTCGCCAAGCTCAGGGAGAGGGAGGAGTGTCACGGGAGGGAGAGGGAGGCGCCAGGGGCTAGGGTGCGGCTGCCCTCCCTCCCCCCACTATATATAGGACCCCTAGGGGGCGCCGGCCCTAGGAGATTGAATCTCCAAGGGGGGCGGCGGCCAAGGGGGTGGAGTGCCCCCCAAGCCAAGTGGGGCGCCCCCACCCCTAGGGTTTCCAACCCTAGGTGCAGGGGAGGCCCATGGGGGGGTGCACCAGCCCACTAGGGGCTGGTTCCCCTCCCACTTTAGCCCATGGGGCCCTCCGGGATAGGTGGCCCCACCCGGTGGACCCCCGGGACCCTTCGGGTGGTCCCGGTACAATACCGATTACCCCCGAAACCTTCCCGATAGCCGAAACTTGACTTCCTATATATAAATTGTCACATCCCTGCTTTAGTCATGCATTAGGATTGGTTGAACATGTGCATCATGTTTAAATTTGTTTTAAACTTGAAATGGGGGCTAATCAACCCCAACACCCCCCTGAAACTGCTAATCTCCAACAATTGGATTTTCAATGAACCCAAAATGCCCTTCATAAAAGCCCACCATTTTTGGTTCTGGTTTAAACCTCTGCCAAAAATGGCCTTGCAAATTATGGAGCCATTCTGGATTTTTGAACAAGCCATAAATATTTGAATTTGGGCATTTTAAATACTATAAATATTTTAAAGTGCTCAAATACTCTTGGAAGTATTTTTAGGCAGTTGAGAATAAATATTTTAGTAAGTTTCACCATGTTTCTACAAAATTTCCATTTAATTTGCTAGACTATTGATGATAGTTAACTTCCAGACCAAAATCACGAGGGCTACATAATATTATATATAGCAATATGTGTTACATCTAGCCGCGCAACTAAGCAGGTAACCCTGCTACTTGGTACTAATATCGTTTAACACATTTTTAGAAAAATGCAATTAACACTTTTTAGCATAAATGTAATTAACACTTGGCAAATGAAGCTTCATGAGCTATTACTTGGAGGGTCGTAAAGAATTAACTGTGATGGTCCAAGAGTATTGTAATTATAAAGGCTAGGGCCCACAGAGATAAGCTCTTAATGAACTCTCGATGCATGCTCCGCTTTCAAACACAAAACCATCCAGTGCATGCATGGACACTAATTTCGTGAATTTATTGTCAATCGGTAACATATGCATCTTCTAAGTCATCCCATCAATCTTATGTTATATATTACAATGCATCTACCTCGATCTGGATGAAACCTTTCCTCAATAATTAGGTTGTCTCCTTATTATAGTAATAAGGAATCAATGGCTTCTAGTCGTGGGAATTTAGTTGATATGTAGAAAATGCCTCCGCTAGCGGGGTTGGCCACTGCGATAGATATGGTACAGATGGACAATCCTCAGCCGTTAGGGTTCAACACTGGGACGGAGATGTAGATACGGCACTTGTTTATGTCTGTACCACCGCCTCCACCGGAATTTCCCGCCGAGATGGAGATGCTGTAGCAGGCGCTTGAGCCGAACGCCCGCTTCTTGTATTGACAAGAAGATAAGATCAACACCCAGTCTAAGTCATGCTGAACATTCTGTAAATACAAGGTGAACATCACTCATAAAGTTGTTGATTTTTTTCAAAAATTTCTTGAACAATTTAAAAAATGTGAGAGCATTTTGAAGTGTTATGAACATTAATTAAAATTACACAAAGATTTTCTTCATATGTTACAAACATTTTTATAAAATTGTGTGGGAAAACATTTTATATGTTGTGAACATTTCTCCTATAAACCTCTCTACACTACCCACTGTTCTGGGGTGTTCGGGGCACGCATGCAATCTGGCTCACACGATATGCCTTGCTGGCCTGATTTTACGGCGCTTTCAAAATAAAGAACCCGGGGCAGCTATTCGAGAAGCAGACGTGACGGGCATCCTCCTGCTCGGTCCGGCAGATGACGTTCTTCTTCCTCCCTCGCTCACAGCAAGGGAGGAAGAGTGTGTGTAACTACGTCTCGGTGTCGATGGGTTTATATAGCAAGCGCCGGTGAGAATCGCTTCACTGAGCTACATACATTAAAAGTCGTGATAGGCCATGGGATTCAATTCGGTATTCGCTGAGCTGTGTATA
>NW_025250766.1:0-2146 GCF_018294505.1 Triticum aestivum | reverse complement strand
CGTAGGAAGAGTGAGAGTGCTCCAAGCTGCAAACATAACCTCTATAACAATTTACTCAAGTCAAGCATTAATAAGCAAGCAATCAACAAAATGGAGCAGCTTAATCAAGGGCCATGCAAAAGCAGGAGGAAGAATCCGCGCGTGTTGACGCTTAATGTTTTAGTAAATCAACTAATATGTAATACAAATGAGTGCGCGATTCCATAATGTGTTACAAGCACTCAACTCGGGCATGGTTCTGGACGGATGTAACCGTAAATGGTAGTTTCTATTCCAAAATTTGATAACCCCAAATCCGTAATCAGTTCCAGCCATTTTTCTTCACGCTTAATGTAGTTTATAAAGTTATCAAGAAATGTTGCTAACTGTTTGAAGAGTATGCTGCCCGAGATAATTTTTGCCATAAGCAAGCACTTTCTTTCCAGGGTGCATGATTACGAATAATGACTTGGTGGCATACGAGCGTTATCATACTACAAGAAGAAAAGGAAAGGAAGGTTTCGTCTTTTTGATGTCAAGCTTGATATGCACAATTCATATGACCAGGTGGAGTGGAATTTCTTGAGAAGTATTATGTTTAAGCTGGGTTTTGACTCCAAGTGGGTGGACCTCATTGTTGAATGCGTCGCACCCGTTAAGTATCAGGTCAAGTTGAATTAATGGTCCATTACCTGATCTATTCTTTGCTACTTGGGGCCTCCATCAGGCCGGCCCTTTATCACCATAAATATTACCATTCCACGGTAATGGGCTCTTGAGCTTATTTAAGCATGAGAAGGATTTACGGAATAATCTAGGAGTTAAATTTAAAGTTTGTAGAGGCACCCGTTGTTTCAATTGTAATATTTGCATAGGAATCGTTAATATTGATGGGAACATACAATACTAATGCAAAAGATGGAGGGATGTGCCACCAATGGAAGGGGCCCACCTGGCAAGTTGAAATGAGGTGTCGTTCCGTTAGGGCTGGATTAACGAGCTGCTCGCCTTGTTCGGCTCGTTATCATTAAGCTCATTATCGTTAAGCTCGTTATCATTAAGCTCATTAATATTAACGAGCTAAAACCTCTGTTCGGCTCGGTTCGTTATGGGTTCGTTATGCTCGTGAGCATTCACGAGTGCTCATTATGTTAATAAATAACACAAAAGAATCCCATGATCCCATAAAAAATTCATAATGGAATAAATTAAACAAAGATTTTATGATAATAAACAACATAAGAGAATCCCATGATCCCATTAAAAATTCACAACGGTATAAATTGAACAAGGACATTTGGTTCCCGGCGGCTGGATCCTGGTTGACTCTAGGGTCTCCTCTCGACATGTTCCTAGGTCTAGGAGAAGTGCCAAAGTGGGATGGGGCACATGGCCCCTAGGCTGGGCTAACTCAACTCTTTTGTTAGTATGGGCTGATTTGAACTAGGGGTCTCATATCAAACTTTTGAAAAGTATCGAGTGAAACGAGTTAGCTCGTGAAACTCGTTTGCTCACTCATTAAGCTCGTTAATCTTAACGAGCAAAAAATACTGTTCGGCTTGGTTCATTAACTAACGAGCACGAGCCCAACTATCGAGCGCTCATTATGCTCACGAGCTTCGAGCTTTTCGTCCAGCCCTAGTTCCCGTATGGACGAAGGCAGCGTTGGCAGGATCCATTCTATCTATTGGCATAGACGTCGTCGACGCCCATATGATCAAGTGATTTTCCTTGTCTTTCATCAAGGACTCACACTGCTTAAATCTTTCTCATTGTTCACATCAACTTTGGGTCCTATCAAGAAGAAACACAAACACCAGGAAAGCGTTAGACAAGCCATTTACCACTACAATCAAGACACCGAAGTGATCATGATATGAGATCCATGGCATGCTATAGTGTTATTTGAAATTGATCTAATGCAACATAACATAAGCTAATTGAATTATTTCAAATGCACTAATTATAGCATTTCCAACAACTTGAATAATTATTAAAAGGCCAATTTAAGTTATTTACCCGAATCAGGTTTAAAGTATTGGTTTTCACATGAATGTAAATGAAATGCACATATATGCGATATTTTTTAAACATTTTCTAATACAATTTTGCATAACTCTGAATTCATATAAATTTCTTATGATTTTTCAGGGTTTAATTTTTTTTT
>NW_025250765.1:0-2146 GCF_018294505.1 Triticum aestivum | reverse complement strand
TCCCAAAAATAAATCCTTTTAAAATGTTCATTATTTTTGGTTTAGATCAAAACCCTTGCCAAAAATATTAAACATCTAAGAGGAGCATTTTGGAACAATGAATGAGATTTTAGGGGTTTTTGCCCCTCTTTTATTTAGGGTTTTGAGGCTTCCAATATTCCTCAATTCAAGTTTCAAAAAATATAGACATGATGCACACATGAAGCTAGCCTAGAGCAATGCCAGAAGCTAGGGATGTGACAACTCACCCCCACTAAACAAGAATCTCGTCTCGAGATTCAAGCGTAGGGTAAGGTGAAAGGTAAACACAACTAGTATAATCTTCACGATCCAGGTTGCACTTCATAGAAACGTTGATTCGATCACCATCTTTGTCTTGTCGTCTTGCTCTGAGAAATCCTGCCAACATGACCTGGAGGGAAAGAGACTCTAGAAGGGTCGATCTTCTCGAAGATCGAACAACTCACGGAACAAGACATAGGACCATCTCTCGGGTTGAGACACGAGATACACATCAAGAGGGGTGGAAAGAAACGGATGACGAAGGTTCACTAGGTAGACAATAATTTCACGCTTAAGAGGGTGGCAAACGATTGTCAACGTAGCGAGGAGTTGAGTTGCCATGAAACCATAACGATACACCTTAGGGAAGGTGACTCGTAGAGATATCCCCTTAAGTGGCAAAAAGAATTACTTTTTATTCAAAGATCATTGAAACTCTTTAAACCAGCCTAAGGAAATTCACAACGATCGTTTGGAGGGGGTCTGTAGAATGGCATACTCGGACTTGGATGATGTGGATTACCTTGTTGAAGACAACGTAATGGATGAATTTGCTTATCACCGGAGCTGGAAGAGACCCATGGTAGAATGGCACTTTGGCGGTGCAAGCTGGGAACAAAATGCAAATGCTGGGAATGATTCTGGTAACTGGGGAAGAACCCAACAATAAAGAGTGAATTCACTGTGGAAGTGGTTATAGCATAACCGACGAGACTAGGAGCAATCCCGGTTAGTGCCGGCGATAACACCTAACGCTTGTGCGTGCTCTCAAGAACTTGAGCAATTCCATAATCATCAAGGTTTTACCAACATCCGTGTCAAGGGTCCGATAACACAACTTACTACCATGATGAATGGTGATGGAGGATGCAGATGCAAAGGAAGATAACACCTTCTCAGATTTCACCCTTGGCGGGGCCAAGGAAATAAAATCTGGATGATCGACCGAGAGACATTTAGCACTCCGCTTCTAATGTTCTCCTTGATGTGCTAGTGTAACCCATTCATAGATATGGTTTGATATCTAGAACATCAAGTAAAAGGTCGGACTTCGGGAACACAAGAATCCATAAGGAACAACTAGGGAGGTAAACCCTACGAAATCCTTATAGGGAGGTGGCCAACTTCTTTAATCAAGATACTACAATAATAGGTCTCTCGGCTGGGTGGTGCTGGCCTCGACATCCACTTTACCGGTTATCGAGGGACCAATATTATAGTTCTTGGGAAATGTTCCAAACCATCATATCTGCCTGAGATTCAGATCTGGTTGGTGTCAGGATATCCCAGACTCATCAAGTCTAGAAAGAAAAAATGAAAGTTTGCAACGCAAATCGATGAGATAATGTTGCGGGATTCTCGGGGAGTGAGCTATGATAGTAAGCTCCAAAACATGAGCTGGTTCTGCTACAACATGTGAACACGCTGTCCCAGACAAACATGACCACGTGGTAGTCTTATAATAAAACACTACCGAGTTCAGGAGGGGAAACCATCATTAAGGACATCGAAGTCTCCACGCGTGGAAGTCCAAAGAGTTCACCTTGGACAGACTCCTTTATCTTTGAACAACTCAATCAGTGGCTTGGTGTGCTCGGAACACATATGGAATGAAGGTTGCAAGTCTCCAGACCACAGAATACTTCGCACGTATGCATGACTGACTTGGGATGATTCCAGAGGAAGCAAAACTAACTTTCTCAAATCCACGGCGGCAACTTTCACCAAATGCACGTGTATAAGAGGAAGTCACTCCTTTCATCAAACAAATACTTCATGAGTTAGCATGAAGAAATGCTTTCAAAAGTTTCCAACACTAGCTTAATGTTCAACAAAATCATGGAGGAGATAAGGATGTTGTCAA
>NW_025250764.1:0-2146 GCF_018294505.1 Triticum aestivum | reverse complement strand
TTTCCATTTCTTGCATATTGGTTCATGGGAGAATCTGCAAAAATATATTAGCTAGGCTTTTAAGTTGTTGGCAAAATGGGAAGAAAAAACTGCAATGCAGGATCTAGTAGACTGAACCACAGAACGGACCTCCTGAAGCATCGATTAGAATCATCTATAACATTAAACTCCCTAATTTTAAAGAGTCCATATTCAATTGAGGCACCAATTAGAATTGGGTCACCCGATTTTGACCGAGCCAACAATTTCTCAAAGCTCGGTCATTCAATTTTTT
The DNA here is from genome assembly GCF_018294505.1 of Triticum aestivum. Classification (NCBI taxonomy): domain Eukaryota; kingdom Viridiplantae; phylum Streptophyta; class Magnoliopsida; order Poales; family Poaceae; genus Triticum; species Triticum aestivum. The sequence goes on along the minus strand of NW_025250764.1, from coordinate 1,872 downwards.
TAAACTATACACTGTGCTTCCTAATTTTTTTTCACAAAAAGGAATTCTTTAATAAAATCATTAAAGGAATTCTTTAATAAAAACTTCTGATGCAAATAGAGCACAGGCTAACATTCATTTTGAACAACTTCTTTCCATTTCTTGCATATTGGTTCATGGGAGAATCTGCAAAAATATATTAGCTAGGCTTTTAAGTTGTTGGCAAAATGGGAAGAAAAAACTGCAATGCAGGATCTAGTAGACTGAACCACAAAACGGACCTCCTGAAGCATTGATTAAAATCATCTATAACATTAAACTCCATAATTTTAAAGAGTCCATATTCAATTGAGGCACCAATTAGAATTGGGTCACCCGATTTTGACCGAGCCAACAATTTCTCAAAGCTCCGTCATTCAATTTTTTTAAACTATACACTCTGCTTCCTAATTTTTTTTCACAAAAAGGAATTCTTTAATAAAATCATTAAAGGAATTCTTTAATAAAAACTTCTGATGCAAATAGAGCACAGGCTAACATTCATTTTGAACAACTTATTTCCATTTCTTGCATATTGGTTCATGGGAGAATCTGCAAAAATATATTAGCTAGGCTTTTAAGTTGTTGGCAAAATGGGAAGAAAAAACTGCAATGCAGGATCTAGTAGACTGAACCACAGAACGGACCTCCTGAAGCATCGATTAGAATCATCTATAACATTAAACTCCCTAATTTTAAAGAGTCCATATTCAATTGAGGCACCAATTAGAATTGGGTCACCCGATTTTGACCGAGCCAACAATTTCTCAAAGCTCGGTCATTCAATTTTTTTAAACTATACACTGTGCTTCCTAATTTTTTTTCACAAAAAGGAATTCTTTAATAAAATCATTAAAGGAATTCTTTAATAAAAACTTCTGATGCAAATAGAGCACAGGCTAAGATTCATTTTGAACAACTTCTTTCCATTTCTTGCATATTGGTTCATGGGAGAATCTGCAAAAATATATTAGCTAGGCTTTTAAGTTGTTGGCAAAATGGGAAGAAAAAACTGCAATGCAGGATCTAGTAGACTGAACCACAGAACGGACCTCCTGAAGCATCGATTAAAATCATCTATAACATTAAACTCCATAATTTTAAAGAGTCCATATTCAATTGAGGCACCAATTAGAATTGGGTCACCCGATTTTGACCGAGCCAACAATTTCTCAAAGCTCCGTCATTCAATTTTTGTAAACTATACACTCTGCTTCCTAATTTTTTTTCACAAAAAGGAATTCTTTAATAAAATCATTAAAGGAATTCTTTAATAAAAACTTCTGATGCAAATAGAGCACAGGCTAACATTCATTTTGAACAACTTATTTCCATTTCTTGCATATTGGTTCATGGGAGAATCTGCAAAAATATATTAGCTAGGCTTTTAAGTTGTTGGCAAAATGGGAAGAAAAAACTGCAATGCAGGATCTAGTAGACTGAACCACAGAACGGACCTCCTGAAGCATCGATTAGAATCATCTATAACATTAAACTCCCTAATTTTAAAGAGTCCATATTCAATTGAGGCACCAATTAGAATTGGGTCACCCGATTTTGACCGAGCCAACAATTTCTCAAAGCTCGGTCATTCAATTTTTTTAAACTATACACTGTGCTTCCTAATTTTTTTTCACAAAAAGGAATTCTTTAATAAAATCATTAAAGGAATTCTTTAATAAAAACTTCTGATGCAAATAGAGCACAGGCTAACATTCATTTTGAACAACTTCTTTCCATTTCTTGCATATTGGTTCATGGGAGAATCTGCAAAAATATATTAGCTAGGCTTTTAAGTTGTTGGCAAAATGGGAAGAAAAAACTGCAATGCAGGATCTAGTAGACTGAACCACA
>NW_025250763.1:0-2147 GCF_018294505.1 Triticum aestivum | reverse complement strand
GTTCACTGAATTTGAAAAAAGTTCATCAAATTCAAAAAAAAGTTCATCGAATATGAAAAACAAATCATGATTTTGGAAAAAAGTTCATCGAATTTGAAAAAAATCATGATTTTGGAAAGAAGTTCATAGAATGAAAAACAAATCATGATTTTGAAAAAAACTTTGTCGAATTTGAAAAAAGTTCATCGAAGTTCAAAAAGAGTTCACTGAATTTGAAAAAAGTTCATCAAAATAAAAAACAGTTCATTGAATTTCAAAAAAGTTCATTGATTTTAAAATAATAAATAATCAATGTTCATCAATTTTGAGCCAAAGTTCAACATTTGACGAAAAATCTCACAAACTACAAAAACAATTATCGATATTGAGACAAAAGTTCATCATTTTTGAAGAAAAAGTACATAAACTTAAAGAACTCAATGATTTTGAGAAAAAGTTAATCATTTTTAAGAAAAGTTCATCGATTTTGAAAAACGTTTATGGAAAAGTGAAAAAAGTTCATCGTTTTCGAAAAAAAGTTCATCGCATTTGAAAAGTAGTTCATCAAATTTGAAAAAAGTTCAACAAACTTGAAAAAAGTTCATTAAATTCGAAAAAAAGTTCATCGAATATGAAAAACAAATCATGATTTTGGAAAAAAGATCATCAAAGTTCAAAAAACATTCACTGAATTTGAAAAAAGTTCATCAAATTCAAAAAAAAATTCATCGAATATGAAAAACAAATCATGATTTTGGAAAAAAGTTCATCGAATTTGAAAAATAAATCATGGTTTTGGAAAGAAGTTCATCGAATGAAAAACAAATCATGATTTTGAAAAAAACTTTATCGAATTTGAAAAAAGTTCATCGAAGTTCAAAAAGAGTTCACTGAATTTGAAAAAAGTTTATCAAAATAAAAAACAGTTCATTGAATTTCAAAAAAGTTCATTGATTTTAAAATAATAAATAATCAATGTTCATCGATTTTGAGCCAAAGTTCAACATTTGACGAAAAAATCTCACAAACTACAAAAACAATTATCGATTTTGAGACAAAAGTTCATCAATTTTGAAGAAAAAGTTCATAAACTTAAAGAACTTAATGATTTTGAGAAAAAGTTAATCATTTTAAAGAAAAGTTCATCGATTTTGAAAAACGTTTATGGAAAAGTGAAAAAAGTTCATCGTTTTCGAAAAAAAGTTCATCGCATTTGAAAAGTAGTTCATCAAATTTGAAAAAAGTTCAACAAAGTTGAAAAAAGTTCATCAAATTCGACAAAAAGTTCATCGAATATGAAAAACAAATCATGATTTTGGAAAAAAGTTCAAAAAACGTTCACTGAATTTGAAAAAAGTTCATCAAATTAAAAAAAAAGTTCATCGAATATGAAAAACAAATCATGATTTTGGAAAAAAGTTCATCGAATTTGAAAAAAAAATCATGATTTTGGAAAGAAGTTCATCGAATGAAAAACAAATCATGATTTTGAAAAAAACTTTGTCGAATTTGAAAAAATTTCATCGAAGTTCAAAAAGAGTTCACTGAATTTGAAAAAAGTTCATCAAAACAAAAAACAGTTCATTGAATTTCAAAAAAGTTCATTGATTTTAAAATAATAAATAATCAATATTCATCAATTTTGAGCCAAAGTTCAAAATTTGACGAAAAAATCTCACAAACTACAAAAACAATTATCGATTTTGAGACAAAAGTTCATCATTTTTGTAGAAAAAGTACATAAACTTAAAGAACTCAATGATTTTGAGAAAAAGTTAATCATTTTTAAGAGAAGTTCATCGAATTTGAAAAACGTTTATGGAAAAGTGAAAAAAGTTCATCGTTTTCGAAAAAAAAGTTCATCGCATTTGAAAAGTAGTTCATCAAATTTGAAAAAAGTTCAACAAAGTTGAAAAAAGTTCATCAAATTCGAAAAAAAGTTCATCGAATATGAAAAACAAATCATGATTTTGGAAAAAAGTTCATCAAAATACAAAAAACGTTCACTGAATTTGAAAAAAGTTCATCAAATTCAAAAAAAAGTTCATCGAATATGAAAAACAAATCATGATTTTGGAAAAAAGTTCATCGAATTTGAAAAAAAATCATGATTTTGGAAAGAAGTTCATAGAATGAAAAACAAATCATGATTTTGAAAAAAACTTTGT
>NW_025250762.1:0-2147 GCF_018294505.1 Triticum aestivum | reverse complement strand
AATCTTGAAAAGTTGATCTATTTGAATTAGTTCCATCATTTACATCTGTCATTGATCATCAAAACTAAACCAATAAAAGTGACATGAGTTAGTCTTGTCATTTTTGCCAAACAAACCTAGGTTATATTATACATACATACGGAGGTTTCAGTAACTAGAGAGAACAGTTTGGTTGGTAACTAGTTTCATTTTTTGTGCATTGCGAGCTACAGCAGGTCAACGGTTCATTACTTGATGCTTGCTATGAAAAACTGTACATTTTTTCTTCAGGCCGATTATTCCAGAAGGAAAAAACGTGTACTTTTACACTAATGTTCTATGTGCGGCTGGGTGGGAGAACTCTCTAGTCCTCTGTTGCCCGCATTTTTTTTCTCTAGAAGTTGGGGTTCAATGGGAGTGAGGGAAACAACTGGTTTGCAGGGTTAACACTTCTTTTTCTTTTTTTTGTCTTGCCGTGTGATTATTCGTGGAGTATTCATTTGTTGTTCTAGTGCATCTTAATTCTTAACTCTGTTGGCATTCTTAACTCTGTTGCGGCCTCCTACAGTTGTCGTTCTTAGCTCTGTGGTTTCTGCTGGTGCTCTCTTTTCTCTCTGGTTTTTGACTCGTAAGAAGAATGGTTTCAGAAAGAAATGTGATTTTAGCTTAGCCTTCTGGAATATTATTTCAGACCGGCATGAAGCTGAACTAAGTTTAGCCATTTCCAGGTCTGATCTAAGCTCTTTCTAGGCTGGAATGAATGGATGGGGACTGCATCTGCACCTTCTTCATCTTAACCTTAACTAGTCTTGGCATTTCAGATGTGCTCTGAAGTGTGTTTGATTTGGAACAGATTGATGCAACTGATAGTTGATTGATTCATCACTGTTTTGCCTCTGTCCCTGTCTCCCTGACCGAGCTTTAGTCCGGCGTGCAAAAGGTATAGTCTGCACATATAGATTGTTACTAGTAAAAGGGCCTGTGCGTTCCAACAGGAGAAAAAAAATCACAATTTTCAATGGTTATGACAACATTTTGCTGCATTACTCAGATACACTATCACTCTCTTTCTCATTGCATGTGCTGGCCCAGGTGGGGCGGTTCCCAAACGTAGACGGCCTAGGTGGGGGGATCCCCCTGTCTAAAACGTATTTTTCAAGCCGCTATTGCATGCAGGTTTCCTATTTGGCGCGTAGCGACCTAGAGTGTACTCCTTCCTGCCTTGGACCCAGTTTTGGGCCGGCCCATTTTCTGCTTTCTTCCTCATCGGTTTTGGGAAGGTCACTAGTTTTTTCTTTTTTGTCTTTCTTTTCTGTTTTTTTTGTGAACATCTTTTCAAATTTGTGAATATTTTCGTGTAATCCTGAACAAATTCTCATAATCATAAACATTTTTTAAACTCATGACATATTTGAAATCGTGAACAATTTTAAATTCGTGAATATTTTTACAAATTTGCGCCTATTTTTAAATCATGAACATTTTTTGAATTCATAAACATTTAATACTATATGCAAATATTTTTATAAACCTGTGAACATTTTTAAACTATTTTTTTGAATCGGGGATCAATTTTATAATTGACGAACATTTTTCTGAAAATTGGTGGAACAATTTTAAAAATTCACTAAGATTTTTTTGATTTAACAAACATTTTTTGAAATGCATGATCACTTTTTGAATACGCGAATATTTATGAATCAATAAACTATTTTGTAATTCATCAATAGCTTTTGATTTTTAGGATTTTTTTTAAATTCACGAATTTTCTTGAATTGGCGAAAAGTTTGTTCAAAATTAATATTTTTTAATACACAATTGTTTTTCAAAATCCTGAACTTTTTTTGCTCAAAATTGTGATTTTTTTTTCAAAATAACGAACAGTTTTTGAATCCACAATTTTTTTTGTTTTATTGAACATTTTATTAGAAAGATCTTATTTTTTTAAATTTGGGATGCTGTTTGAAATCCCATTTTGTTTAAAGTAGAAAAAAACAAATACCGAAAAGAAAAATAGAAAACCAAATTGAAAAACAGGCTGCCCACACATGGGTCGGCCCAAACGGACGCAATGCGTCTTCTCCTAGCGAGGAGAGCGCCGTATAGGATGTTCCTACTGCATGGGCCGGTCCAGGTGGTTGATTTCCCTGTGCGAAACGTTTTTTTTT
>NW_025250761.1:0-2147 GCF_018294505.1 Triticum aestivum | reverse complement strand
CCTCAATAATTGTTATTTAGTGCCAAGTTTGAGCATGAACATTGTATCTGGATCTCGTTTAATACGAGATGGCTACTCATTTAAATCCGAGAATAATGGTTGTTCTATTTATATGAGAGATATGTTTTATGGTCATTCCCCGATGGTCAAAGGTTTATTCTTAATGAATCTCGAACGTAATGTTACACATATTCATAGTGTGAATACCAAAAGATGTAAAGTTGATAACGATAGTCCCACATACTTGTGGCACTGCCGCCTTGGTCACATTGGTGTCAAGCGCATGAAGAAGCTCCATGCTGATGGACTTTTAGAGTCTCTCGATTATGAATCATTTGACACATGTGAACCATGCCTTATGGGCAAAATGACCAAGACTCCGTTCTCCGGAACAATGGAGCGAGCAACCAACTTATTGGAAATCATACATACTGATGTGTGTGGTCCAATGAGCGTTGAGGCTCGCGAAGGATATCATTATGTTCTCACTCTCACTGATGACTTAAGTAGATATGGGTATGTCTACTTGATGAAACACAAGTCTGAGACCTTTGAAAAGTTCAAGGAATTTTAGAATGAAGTAGAGAATCAACGTAACCGAAAGATAAAATTCTTACGATCGGATCGTGGAGGAGAATATTTAAGTCACGAATTTGGTACACACTTAAGAAAATGTGGAATCGTTTCACAACTCACGCCGCCTGGAACACCTCAGCGTAACGGTGTGTCCGAACGTTGTAATCGCACTCTATTGGATATGGTGCGATCTATGATGTCTCTTACCGATTTACCGCTATCATTTTGGGGATACGCTCTAGAGACAGCTACATTCACTTTAAATAGGGCACCGTCTAAATCCGTTGAGACGATACCGTATGAATTATGGTTTGGGAAGAAACCTAAGTTGTCGTTTCTAAAAGTTTGGGGATGCGATGCTTATGTCAAGAAACTTCAACCTGAAAAGTTCGAACCTAAGTCGGAAAAATGTGTCTTCATAGGATACCCCAAGGAAACCATTGGGTATACCTTCTACCTTAGATCCAAAGGCAAGATCTTTGTTGCCAAGAACGGATCCTTTCTGGAAAAGGAGTTTCTCTCAAAAGAAGTAAGTGGGAGGAAAGTAGAACTCGATGAAGTACTACCTCTTGAACCGGAAAGTAGTGCAGCTCAGGAAAATGTTCCTGTGGTGCCTACACCGACTGGAGAGGAAATTAATGATGATGATCAAGGTACTTCGGATCAAGTTGCTACTGAACTTCGTAGGTCCACGAGGACATGTTCCACACCAGAGTGGTATGGCAACCCTGTGCTGGAAATCATGTTGTTAGACAACGGTGAACCTTCGAACTATGAAGAAGCGATGGCGGGCCCAGATTCCAACAAATGGCTAGAAGCCTTGCAATCCGAGATAGAATCCATGTATGAAAACAAAGTATGGACTTTGACTGACTTGCCCGATGATCGGCGAGCGATAGAAAACAAATGGATCTTTAAGAAGAAGACGGACGTGGATGGTAATGTCACCATCTATAAAGCTCGACTTGTCGCTAAGGGTTATCAGCAAGTTCAAGGGGTTGACTACGATGAGACTTTCTCTCCCGTAGCGAAGCTTAAGTCCGTCCGAATCATGTTAGCAATTGCCGCATACTATGATTATGAGATATGGCAGATGGACGTCAAAACGGCATTCCTTAACGGTTATCTCAAGGAAGAGCTGTATATGATGCAGCCGGAAGGTTTTGTCGATCCTAAGAATGCTAACAAAGTATGCAAGCTCCAGCGATCCATTTATGGGCTGGTGCAAGCATCTCGGAGTTGGAACATTCGCTTTGATGAGATGATCAAAGCGTTTGGGTTTATGCAGACTTATGGAGAAGCCTGCGTTTACAAGAAAAGTGAGTGGGAGCTCTGTAGCATTTCTCATATTATATGTAGATGACATACTTTTGATGGGAAATGATATAGAATTCTTGGACAGCATTAAGGCCTACTTGAATAAGTGTTTTTCAATGAAGGACCTTGGAGAAGCTGCTTACATATTAGGCATCAAGATCTATAGGGATAGATCGAGACGCCTCATAGGTCTTTCACAAAGCACATACCTTGATAAGATTTTGAAGAAGTTCAAAATGGATCAGTCCAAGAAA